>NC_056726.1:1720243142-1720330642 GCF_019279795.1 Protopterus annectens
TTTTATCAAAAAAAACCCTTTAAACATTCCTTTTTATTTTTGGACTGCAAGTGTATATCCACTACCTGTAATATTACACTTGCCACCATACATTAGGTTGTGTAATGGGTTTTGCTAGTTCAATATATGCCTGACCTATATCTGACATACTAACTGTCCAGGATGCAGATGTTACTGCTACATATTTCTTGATTGCATTTATATTTCTTTATCTACATATCTGGGATGTTTTCACATGACATTTTCACTTCGATTTGTACAGAACCCTGCATTTCTTGACACACACTCACATTTCTGGGGAAAAAATAACATGCTACATGTGTGCCAGGTTTACTTATTCATGCCAGCCAATAACTGACTGTTGTGGACTGTATATATGTTTCACAGCTACTAGCACTTCCATCACCCACTTTATATGGGACTTGGGTTGCCAGCACCTTTTCAAACAGTACTGTTTGTATAATGCAAGGGTACAACAACATTTCAGACTCTGTGACACAGACACACTCTGGGTTTTAGACTTTTATTAATGACATTACACACTTTACCACAGGCTCACTCCTTTATTTGTTTTAACGGTGTATATGGCAGACATGTTCAAGACATATTATACCTTTAGTAATAGGTTAGAACAATCTTTTTTCAGGTTCACTCACTTATTTTATATGACAGTGCCTGCAGAGATATTATTCCAGACATATGTTACCTTTCTTAATGGGTTACTACATTCTTTTTCTGCCTCTCTGACATTTTTATCTGACAGTACATGCAGAGGACTTATTCAGGCAATTTTATGGCTGTATTATTGGACTACAACACTTTCTTTCATGCTCTCTCCCATATTTTATATAACAATACATGCAGAATAATCACTAACCTGGCTGGTGGCGCAGCCTTAGCAGCCTATCAGCATAGGCTTGCTGATTCGTAGCACGGTCACCTGCAGCTGTAAAGTAAATGAAGGGATATTGAGATGTACCTATCCATTATACATACTCCATTATCAATTCTTACATACTGCATTCCATGGCTACATACTCAGTTGTGGGGCATCCCACATCCCACAGGCCTCCTGTATCCATTGGTTCAGGCAGTCCTGCTTTCATCTCTTCAGGTCTGCATGGTGGTGACGGACCTGCTCACCAGTCCAAGGAATGCCTGTGGCACTGGTGAGGTCATGAGCTAACCAGTTCCAAGCCTCTGCCTTGTACTCCGTCCCTTGGACCTGGCCCTGTAGGAGTCTTGACTCGTGATGGTGGACAAGGATCCAAACCATGTATTTGGACTCCTCGATGCCCCAACGTTGCGCTCGGTAGCATGTTCCCTCTCCGACACCAGACATTCTAACTGCAGATGTGAGCTACAATCAGTTATGGCGTGTATTCCCGCCTGTGGGGCTTAAATATGTCTCATTTCACACATTTTTTTGTGATTGGCCATTTTGTAAAATTCTCGGCTGACTGCAGACCTGCTTAGTAATGGTTAAACTACCATTCGTAAGTATATGAATGTTAATAGTGGCTGTTTCCCCTATGTTGTCATGGCTTAGTGGTTCTGTACTTTGCTTCTGATGCACAGAGTCCTGGGTTTGAACCTTATCATTCATTTTATTTTCATATTATCCAGACAGGCTAGGGGGTGTGGCTGCATTTAAGCAACTTTGCTCTATGTTGCTCCTCGGTGCCCTACGGTGCCCTGGTTGGCACAGCGCACACGTCCACGCAAACACATTGCGCTAGGTAAAGCACCATTGAACTATGGGCAACTGTATTGCGCTAGGTAAAGTGCTATTAAACTATGGGCAACTCTATTGTGCTAGGTAAAGTGCTATTAAACTATGGGCAACTCTATTGCACTGGGTGAAGCGCTATTAAACTATGGGCAACTCTATTGCGCTGGGTGAAGCGCTGCTTAACTACAGGCAATTTTATATCAGGATCCTTTAAAATATTTATTTTGTTCACTGATACATTGGCCATTTCACTGCTTTTTAGTAATGTTTAAACATATTTGTCAGGTATTATTTCATATACTGATTTAAAAAATAAATACAAAGGGGAGTGGTGGGACTCGAACCGTGAACGCCTCTTCTTTGTGCAAACACTCTACCATTACACTATTGCTATTTGGTGTGATTTGCATTAACATTCTTTCTTAAGCTCTTCCATGTCAGAATTGCTAACTCTAGCTAAGCAATGGGCACACCCGCGCACACACGCGCAAATACGAGCAGCTATTTTGGGGGTTTAAAAAAATTAATTTAATGTTTTGCGTTTTAGAACTGTGATAGGGGTTTACAATATCAGGGAGTGTGGTGTTGGGTGCAGGGACATTTGAGCGGACTCGCTCTTGTGTATTTCCTTTTTTACTTTTAAAACACTTGCAGGGGCGTGGACATTTAGACTGCTTGGCAGTCGGACACGCCCCCTGCTTTTTTACATGGTCCGTGTAAGACTTACGGTTGAGTCAGCATGCCCTCATGCATATTCATGGCACAGTGACGTCATACTGTTCAACTGCAGCCTCCGAGTAAGACTTATTAAGTCTTACACGGAGGATTCATGAATCCGAGGGTATGTTTAAAAAGTGCATTAGTATCTCTCTTCCTGCTAATATCATATATATGTTCCTAGATTTAGAAACTTAAATTTTGGCAGATTAAACTACAAGCTGGTAAGCCCCCCGGGTTGAATGATTTTATTAGTATTAGTAGTGTTTTAAAGCTTAGATCAGCAAAGCTGTAACACTCCTGATTTTTATGTACACATTTTAGCATTTTATTATCAAATTGTTGGAATATTCAAATATTGTGCATGAATTACAGGCATTTTTTTATGCTTATTTAAATAGGATTTTATAATTGAATATGTAAATATTGTATTTGTGAGATTGAAATGTTGGTTTATATTTCTTTAATTTTGTTAGATAGGTTAATTGTAAACAATGTTATTGGTGGTTTGAATTGTATGATCTATATATAACGGGGACTTTGTCTTCATTTAATCGTTCTGAAGAAGCCTGACATCTTGTTAGGAGAAAGAGCTTAACCTTGAATTTTGTCTTTTGTGCAATATCGTGTTATTGTGGTTCCTGTTTCACCAGTGGATTAGATTCTGTGGTGCTGAGTCGAATGGACTGCACAGTTTAATAAACTATTCAGCCTTTTAGCCGTGGAGCCTTTTTTCTTATAGGATAAGAGAACACATGCTTAAAATCAGGAATTGTGATAATACCAATGCATTTGCAAAGCATGTAAATAAAATAGATGCCACACACACTTTTAGATTCATGGCAGTTGAAATGGTATATGAAAATGAATGAGGAGGGGATATAGTGAACTCAACTGAAACATCAGAGATGGATAGTAAGGTTAAGGGTGGACAAAGGGAGGGGCCTGAATGATAGGGTACCCCTTAAACCCCTATTAAAATCAAGGCCATTAGCCAGGAAGTGACTAGCTTGAAGCATTTAATGTATTTAATCGATGCTCTATGTATATATAGTTTGTTATAGTTTGTGTAAATAACATTTTTTAATTTTTAATTTTTAATATTAAGTTTTGGTAATGTAAATGCTATAATAATCTTTGAAAGAAAGTTTGCTTTTTATGTTTTTTACATATATTTTGTTTATAAAATTGTCTCAGCTTATTTAATGTATCCTTTTAAGAAAGGAATGTGTAACTGCTGACGTTGAATATGATTGGTTGTTTTTAAATTCATTGAGTATATAAGCACAATCTGTTGTGTCAGTTATAGGTCTGATGAAGTGGTGTATCTACATTACGAAAGCACTTATCAATAAACCTGCTGCTGTTATTCCATTAGCCATTGAGTGATCCTTTGGATATTGTTGCGAAAACTGTGTTTATATATTTTATCTAAGGATCCCGTTTTTCTGACCACCACTTGTTTTGTGCTTGGATACTTGATAGAATATAGCCATTTTGAAATTGTCTACTGCCTGCTTCCTGTCTGCAGGTGTTCTAGACCTGCAGGTGTTAGAGAAGGTTTCTAACTGTCTCACAACACCTCTTAGTGGGTTTTCATGATGGAAAGCAAAAGATGCAACAATGTATCCTTTTTGAAATTGAGAATGTCTGCATCCTGTCTGCAGGTATTCTGTCTGCTTTATGTGTGGGCCATTAGTGCAGGTTTGCATGACAGTAAGCAACAGGCAAACAATGAGAAGCAAAGCTAAAGTTGTTTTATCTATGAAAAAAATCTATAAAATAAACAATAGTACAAAGTAAATGTTAGTACACATGAAAAATGTTTACACAAGTCTGGATATGAACTCTTACACCAATGAACCTACAAAACACTGTAAGGGTATCATATCCCCCCTTGTCACAGAAACAGCTTTGAAGCAGGAATGAAAATCATTGTGCATACAAGCAAGTCCAAAATCTTCCACAGTATTAACAAGACATATGGCACTTGGACGCTTCTGAGTTGTTTGTACATGTGTTAATCTCAGATGTAGTGCAATGAGTGATCACACAACCATTTATGATTATTGCTTGCAGAAATGCAGATCTGTCTTGTCTTTATATGATGTTCATTCTTCTTTTTTCTGAGCAGTAATCTGAGGCATGCAGTATTTAAGGCATTTTCTATCATTGCCGTTAAAATGTGAAAGAATATTAAATGTCAATAATATACAGTTTTCAACAAATGCAAGGGAGTTTGGATATTACTGAACAGAAACTGTAAAATGTGTGCTGCTTACTTGCATTTAAAACCTTGATACAATTACTTCTACACTTTGTAAATCTAACCTGGCTGACACACTCACTGGAGGTAAGGTAGTGTGAATTGCTGTTGTGTTTTTATCTCCCTACTAGCAATTATTCACAGTTGCAATCCATTAGCAACAAACACTGAGGGAGTGCCTGCAGTATGTTTACATCTGGTACACAGAGCCAATAATTTGGGATTCAGCAATTCTAATGAGTTCACACTTCATTTGCATCTTCACCATGCTTACAGATTTGAAGCTAGTTATACCTTCTCAAAATCAGTAGTCTACTCATGTAGATAAATCTAAAGTAATAGCATTTTTCTTCTGTGTTACACACATACACAAGTCTCCTCACCTTCAGGTTCCCTACTGAATCTACACAATAAAAAGTTAACCGTGTAGCTAGTGGACCTGATGGTGAGGAGACTTATGTATGTGAATAACACAGGAGATTATTGATATTACTTTAGATTTATCTGCACAAAAGACTACTGATCTTGATAAGCTATGATTGCATTTTTAGTTATATACTGGATTTGCGCAAATGTCACTAGGAAAAATATTTTATATATATATAATATTTCCATATATATTTATATGGGAGCCCTTCATTTGTTCAAACTTTCAAATATTCAAAACTCGTATGACCGACACCATATTAGCAAACATTTGAAAGGCCGACAAATGATAGCGGAGATCCCGCTACAATGCAGGACTGGGAGATTCCCCTTTCCTGCACGGTAGTGTGATCTCTGAGTGAGAATATTTACATAACACAGTTTTACTGTGTTTACAGGTAGGTAAATGGTGCTATTTCAGGATGTCAGTCTTTCAGAATGTCGCTCATATGGTGTCAGCCATATGAAAGTTGACATTCTGAACGGTCGACATTCTGAAGTGGACCCAGATTTTATATATATATATATATATATATATATATATATATATATATATACATTATCAAATGCTACTTTTATCTGTATGCACTTCTTAGAAGTTTACTGATGATACAGGCATTTTTGTCAGGGCATTTTACTTTCTCAGATGCACAGCCTTACTAACTTTCATCACAAGTGTTAATCTTACAACTGTTTCTCTATAACCTCTTCTATTGTTATTCCAGTAAACTGTAAATGTCCTATATTCTCAATGACACAAGGGTGTTAGCCTTCTAGAATGGCACAGGAAACATCTCTAGGGGAGTGTTGGGCAGAGGTATAGGTGAATGGCACTTGCATAAAAATTAATGTTCTGTAGTAAATGTGTACACATTTTGGGACAGTTTGTTTTGATAACACTTATAATAATTCACTGCTGTTTTATTCCTTTGTTTTGTATAAAAATGTAATTTGCCTGTTGTTTTGGGGGTGGGGGAGCCAAGTTCCATTTCTGTGTTGGTACAACCAAAATGTTTCTACAGAGATGTGCTTTGCTATTGTTACTCCTTGTTTTAAATTAAACCTTGTTTTTCGTGTGACTGTGATATGTACCACATAACCCTTTGTTATATTTGAATAACTCAAAAGGGTTTTTGTTTCTCCAGTGGGTAATATTGAAAAACAAATAACATGCATTATATCTAAGCAGAACTTTTATTTATGTAATATTTATGTATAGTATCCTCCTTTTGTGTTTTATGTCAGCTAGAACTATGGCACCCAAGTGTTACAATCCCTGCAACCCCCCACCCCCCACCCAGTGACTCAGAAAACAACATGATCATCCAAGCATTTTAGTTACATGGTGCCTTTCTCCTGGAGACAGGATGTGGAGATATGTCTGGAAGAATGCAAATTTAGAACCAGATAGTGAATGACATCAATGCTGTTGGGGGAAGAAGCAGAACATATGATCAGGTCCATTATAGGACCACTGACATTATTTCATTATCCCAGTGGGGGGGGGGCTGCTACAGATCCACTACTGACATGAAATGAACAGTTCCTGTCCACTGTCAGGGATCCAGAGTGCTCAGTGGAAAGTGCACGACAGCATGTGATTGATGTTGGTGCTGCTGTTTCAGAGAGGATAGGCTATGTCACAGGAGGAGCTTCCAGGTAAGTTTACATAGGCTTACATATGCCAATTTTTAAATATTTCTTTTATAGTAAAATATTGAAAGCAATAGTTAAGTTTGTATATTTTTTGAGGGATGGACTAGTTTTAGATTGATACAGTTAACACATTCTGGTTCATTACACATGGGCTTGGGGTGGACATGTCATGCAATTTTCAGTTAAATGTATTGTTAATGGACATATAAAAGCCATTTTCCCCTGTGTTATTGTTATTGTGATGATGGTGTCCTTACATTTTGTTTAACTTCTTCCAGGACCATCCTCCCTAGCACGTGTAGTGTCATCTGCACATGGTAAGCCAAACATTTTCATTTCAGCACTAATGAGTATGTGACAGAAATATGCATTTACCCGTACATGTGAGGTGGGTGTCAGGACTGTGTGTGTATTGCTGTACCATCTGTGATAGTGGCACCAGTGTTAGTTTTTAGCATATATTAAATTGTACTAGTGTAGGTTCTAATTTCCTTCCTGTGTTTGTTGCTTATTTTCGCAAGTGGTCCTGGCAGGGCATGTGTAGGACTCTTACCACCTGATGTCTGAGTATCGGCAGACTCTGATGATATTGGTGACCAAACACAGGCACAGTCGGGGGGGTGTACAGGTTGAATATGACACTGAGGTTGACATTCAGCCATCCCCTGTAATTCCATTGGACTGAGCCAGTAGGCCTACACAAACCCATCCCAGTGAGCCCTCAGATATTGGACAGATGGAGGGTGAGACACTTGATTAAAGTAGTGTGGTTACTGCAGCTTCAGTGCCTGTTGTGTCTGGTCTTAACCAAAGTGTGGGTGAGGTGTCACAGAGGAAGGTTGTTAGGGTTGCTCAGAGGAGTCCTGCTGTCCATCCTCCACCTGATCTAGGTGTGTCTTTCCGTGCCAGTCAAAATATGTTTAAGGCCGTCATGGAGGTGCAGACATGTTCCAATAGGGCCTCCAAGGAAATACTTAGGGTTGTAGCTGTGGCACAGGCTGACATGCATGACTGCTTCCACCGTGTTGCCGATTCAATGGATTGGATGAATGACACATTGGAATGGGCAGTGTCTGTGAGGGAACATCTGCTGAGAGGGGCCAGCATCCATGTGGGCATAGGTCAGCCACATCATCTGATGTTAGCTGACATGGCCATGCCTCATCATGCTCCTGTAGTGGCACTACTTGCACTGCTCCATCAGTGGTTGAGATGGCCAAACCAAATGTACCAGCCTTGGGGTCATGGTCCTGGGTGTACTCATGAGAACAGCTCATCCAGCAGACATCAGTCATATTCTGGTAACAGCAGTGTATCTGACCATGGACATGGATGCACCAGTGTAACTCCTGGCAGAGCCAGTTCATTGCATCAGGGATGTTAACGATGAATTGTCACCTCTACCACGCATGGCTCACATCTGTCTAACATACCAGGACGTATAGCTAGCACAGTGTCTGGCTGTGTTCTTGCAGACACTCACACACCAATTTCACTTGGATTGCCTATACATACAGACACACACACACACACACACACATGCATGCACACACACACACACACACACACACACACACACACACACACACACACACACACACACACACACACACACACACACACAAAACAATTATATGGATCAGTAGTGAGGCTTAAAGCTCATTCTGTCTCAGTGGCAATTTCATACTTTCTCTAAATGTCTGCCTGTTTCTCTTACTTAATCACAAACACTCACTACCTTTTATGTGAGTCTAGGCCTCCTGCCCCTCACACAACACTCTGTGCAAATGATGAGAACTGTGCTTTCGCCTTGTTTTCTTACTTTTCGATACAGAGATACATAAATCATTGGTCTGATGCTCAGGGTGCATAGCTGATCAAGTGCTTAATATATTTGTTTTTGTGATGCTGTTTTGCAAATTATACTGCTTTCTTACAGATTTTTGTAATGTATACATCCCTGCTAAACTCTTAGCCCAACAAAGCTGGACCAAGCCATAAATAAAAGTGTGACAAAGACCCAACAATGGAAAGAGTTTTTAAACAGCAGTCTTACAAACTTAGACAGTTGATGGAATAACAAGGTTTGCATTACTATTTATGTTGCTCTGAGGGATATGAAGTGTAGAAACTTAAATGTGCGTCATTATTTTCTAACTTCACTCTTTAATGATTTTTCATTACAAACATATGAGGCCGAAATGTTGACAGTCATTGAAAATCTGTACATTTTAGATGTAAGATCTATTAGTTGATAGGAGACAGATGTATTCACATAAGTCAGTGCTGTCACATCTTGATGTAATTGCTGTACAAATCACATATCTTATACTTGCTTACATCACCAAGTGACAGTATGCAAGTATTTGCCATTCATTTGTATTCTTAGACATTTATTTCTCTATTCCAGGTTCACCACTTACCTTGGAAATGCAGCAGTTGCAAGAGTTTTAGTTCAGGGCTGACTCTTATGCTAGAGTACACAGCCATTACATAGGTAAGTAACATTTGGAAGTGTTGCCTGGCATCAATGTTACTGTATGTATGTGCGTAAGATGAAGATTTTAGCCCCTTAGGTGGCCAGCATGTGTGCTATCCATTGCCTTTTGGCCAGTACAAGACCATATTGTGTACAACTATGTCTGTCTACACCCACAGAGGCTGCTGGTTTCCCCTCTGACTCTTTAACTACATGTGGCTGTGGTGACCTTACCAGTGGTGGTGGGATATGTAAGGCCCTTCCCCTTGAAGTTCCTACTGAAGCTGTTTTCTCAGGATAATGTTGTGGAGCATGGCACAGATGGTGAAGATTTCAGCACATGTACAGGGATTGTACTGCAGGGCTCCCCCCCCCATCTGTATCTCACCACAGGAACTGTGACCTCAGCAGCCAAACACAAGCTTCATGATACTTCTTGTTTGAGCATGTGCCTCATTATAGCATTCTTCATTTGGTGTGTGTGGATTTCTGATGGTTATCATCAGCCATGGTTCCAGTGCATAACCTGCATCCCCCAGTAAATGAGCTGTGGAATATCACCCCTAGTAAACATGTCACACAGGTGGTAGTTTTGCCAGATATGTGAATCATGGCAACTGCCTGGGTTGCCAGCACACACATTCAAGATGATTCTCTTAGTGTTACACATGAGCTGGAAGTTAATAGAGTGGTAGGCCTTTCTATTTATGTACACCCTTCTCTGGTGCTTTGATTTCTACATATGTACAGTCTATGGCACCCAGGACTTCAGGGTAGTGTGCTACAGGGTAGAACTCCTGCATAGTTCTAGCTTTGTCCTCACATGCATGGGGAAAACATATGTATTCACTGGCATGTTGCAGCATAGCATTCAGGAATTGATGGAGGATCCTGGATGCTGATGTCTGTGACTCCCCCAGCATGTCCTGTGTTGGTCTCTGAAAAATTCCTGTACCTAAATTTCTAAGTGCTACACATACCTTAGTCTCCACTGCTATTGGTTCCCCTTGGTTTACCCTTGCTCTCAGTTGAGGATGACAGATGTTGCAGAGTTCCTGTAGTGAGTCTCTATCCACCCTTTAGCACTCTATAATTTCCATCTCAAGCAGATTATAAAAAGTTAAACAGGGTATAAAAACCCTTCACCTTCTTGACCATGGTCTGTTAGCAGCAGCATAGACATGGGCCTGCTGCGCATACACATAAATAAGAGCAACAGCAACCTCTAATATTCTTTCCATGTAGCCTAGTTTCTATAGCTGTATTCTAATAGGTTTTGGAATTTTCACAGAAAACCACTGAGTCTACCCTTTTGTTTTATAGTAGCTTGTTGAATAGCTCCTCCATCTTGGATTGGTTGATTAGCATACAATTCAGCGGCTTATGTTGTAATTAGCATGCCACAATGTGTATAGCCACTTACTGAATACAAAACAGTACACTCTTGCCACACACATTGCTTTAGCAGCCCATGTAGGATTTATTGAATACTAAACCTTATACTTCACACTCGTTTTTATTTTGTTTAACTCATTTCCTCCAGTAAAAGCTCTTTTGAGTGTGTACCTTTAACTCCCAGTGGGTGTGGCATGAGCCTTTAAAAAATGAAGTTATCACTTTACAGTTCAAACAAATATTCATATCTCTGGAACTGTAAATGTTACTAGAAAACTGTAAATGGCAAACTATTCTGGATAAATTGAGTTTTACATTGGTGGCATTCATTCAGTTTGATACTTTAAACTGGATTTTGTAAGCCAAAATAAAGGCAGTGAATATTAATGTTGTAATGTTGATTTATTTATTTTTATTTATTCTTACATTTGTTTACTGGGAAAGTTTGACTGGGACAAGCTGTCCTTTTTCATTGGAGGCTCTGGGAGTAAAGCTCCACAATTAATGCATAGAGAAAGTATACAATGACAGATTGGTATAGCAAAGATAGTAGATACATACATGAAGAAAGATAAAATGATTATAGGTGTGCAAAGATATAGGACAGACAGTAAAACAGTTTTACATCTTGACAAATGCTATATGTGTACAAAGATATAGAGCAGTTTACATTTTTACATCTTGACTATACAACATTTTTACAGTATGCATAGTTTTGCAATACACTGTCTTAACAATAGTGTAGCCAGATTTTGATGGGGTTGAAAAACTAAGTAAAAGTGCAAGAGTTCATAAATTGTTTAGTAGTTATATTTTAAAATTGAATAAACACAAACGAGGAACCTTGTTCAGCAAGGACAAAGCACACCAGTTATAAAAGACTTAACGCTTTTAATTCCACAAAAAGAGCGTTTTCGCCACGGACATCCGTGGCTTCCTCAGAGAAAGCAAAAGTTACAAACAAACAAGTGAAATTAACAGTTTTATAATAGAAAAATACAGGAAATGACCTCATTGCCACATCCTATAGTGCCGCAGCACACCTTAATCTAAAAACAATTTAAAAACAGTTTAAAAAGTGCCCCATAATGTGACCAATATAAAAGGACAGTGAACTGCTCATCCTTTCTGTTAATTGAAGATTGTCCACCCATCCAGGCTCGACCAAATTGTGTTTTAAAAAACTGTGCATAGAAAACAACTTTTTCTATAAGGTAAAATGGACTAATCATAGCCTAATATAAAGTGGCAAACAAACCACCTAAATGCCCATTGTTTGTATACCCGTTATAAAAGTATCTAACAGGCTAAAACAAACAAGAACAAAAACAATGCAACAGTGACAAGGAAGTAAAAATATATATACACATGTATGTGTGTGTATTAAACCTGCAAGTTTTGATTAAATTCTGGTATTGTGTTGTTATATAGAAATTATAGTATTGTGTTGTTATATAGAAATTAGGAACCTACCCTCAACATCACTAGTGCAACTACAAAAGCACCATGAATATAAAGGCAACTTTTGCCTCTAGGCACTAACTCAGGGTTATCGAAAATAACTTCTCAACTTTAGGACAGGAGCAATGTTACAATTACTATTCAGACCGGGGTGATTAAATGCATCCAAACGCAGCTGCCATTCCAGTTCTTTGTTCTCCAAAATCAAGGAGAAAGGACCACCCCTAGGTGTTAAAGGAACGTGATCTATTGCCATGAACTTAAAACTGTGGCCTGGATTTAAGGCAATGTGCTTAGCTAAAGCATTATCATCCCTGTTGTTTCTAATTGCATATAAGTGCTCGTAAATTCTCTCCCGTAGCCTTCTGTCAGTTTTCCCAATATAGAACCCCCGACAGCAGTTGCACAAAGCAATGTATATGATAGATCTACTCTCACAATTTAGGGGTGACCTAATGATGTACTTGACATCCCTTACTTGGAACGCCTCACCAACACAAATGTTGTTACAATACTTACAAAACCCACATCTACTCATTCCTCTCTTTTTGAAAAAGGAACCTCCATGCTCGTTCCTTTGTATGAGTTCTTTAAGGTTGTTAGATCTCCTGAAAATGAATCTAGGTTCCACCCCCAGTTTATCAACCAGAAACCCATTTGAAGAGATAAGATACCAGTTTTTCCTGATGATATCTAAAATACCTTGAGTGTTCATACTAAAAGTAGTAACAAAACTCAAAGAGAAATTGCATTCTAGTCTTGGAGATGTGCTTGTAATACTCGCCTCTACCCCCTCAAAAATCATAGCTTGACTTGGGTTCTCATCGGCATCATTCGATGCTAGATTATATTGAAAAAGTAAGGGTTTATAAAAGCCTTTTGTCCTTTTAGATGTAACTTCCTCAATGAGTTCACCCAGCAAAACATCAGGGTACCCCCTATTTAAGAACATCTCCCTCAACAAAGTGCACTCCTTGATGAAGTCCACTAATGTACTGCACATTCTTCCTGCCCTCACCAGCTGGCCCTTCACAATGGACCTTTTTTGTTTGTAAGGATGAAAGCTGGTGAAGTGCAGGAAAGAGTTGCAGTATGTGGACTTCCTAAACACCGAAGATGTCAAAACATTATTAGTTGTGTCTTTCACTAATTTAACATCCAGGTAATCAATTTCAACAAGTGAGAACTTGGATGTAAATTTCAAAAAGGCAGTTGAAGCATTTATGGATTCCACGAACTCTAGTGCTTGTGCTTCTGATCCCCTGAACAACAAGAACATGTCGTCCAGGAACCGGGTGTAAAATATGACAAGCCCACTATTACCAACGATTCCGTTCAAGATGTTTGCCTCCCAGTAGCCCATCACATAGTTTGCTACCCCTGCACCACAGGGAGAACCCATAGCCACTCCACGTTTCTGCAAGAAAAACTCTCCATTAAATGTAAAGTAGTTACTAGTCAATACTATCTCCAATAGCTCCGTAACCAGGTCAACCTCAAGTTTAGAGGCACCTAGCCTATTCAACATAATACCTACCCACTCCACCGCCTCAGCGTGAGGGATGGAGGTATATAGATCTATAACGTCAATTGTCAGCAAATTGTTGTTGTCATGGTAAGGTACCCGGTTAATGTTTTCAAGAAACATCCATGAGTCCCTACATATACTAGGGATACCTTTAATATACTTATCAAGTATCTGAGTGATAAGTTTTGAACATGGATAAGTGATGGATGATCTCCCGTCGATCAGTGCCCTCATAGGAGGGTCACTGATACTCTTATGGATTTTGGGAATTCCAAACATTACGGGTATCTTAGAACAGGTTATGTCGATGTAGTTGTACAAGTTCATATCTATTTTGCCCATCAAAAATAGGTCCCTGAAATAACCTCTAATTCTTTGAATGCTGCCATTGACTTCATTTTTTGAAGATGCTGTGTAAGCGTCACCCTCTAATAGTAATGACATCTTTTCATTATATGTAGTATTATGGAAAATGACCAGTCCCCCACCCTTATCGGGTTTTAATACCCGTACCGGTAACCGACTGACCTCGTCTAAAAGTGCCATCTGTTCTTTAGTAACATTGTATTGTTTCGGCCAAGGTCCATGTTTAATGTTGTGGGCTAAGAATCTAAAGTCCATTTCACAGTTATTCTCAAAAAGCTGTAGAATGGAATGCAAAGGGGGGTTAAACACACTAGCTAATTTCAGTTTGTTAACCATGGAATCTTCTTCCATTAGCCCATCCCCATTTGTCGGTTGGTCAAACAAAAGTTGGAGGTTCAACTTTCTTACAAAACATTTAAGCTCAATGATTTCTTTGGCTATATTACCGTTCTTGCTTGGAACGAAGGAATTTCCAAAAGCCAATAATTCAATGAGCTGATTGTCTATGGTGATGTCAGAAAAATTGTAAATCCTGAAATCACCATTTTTGTTTGTAAGAATAGTGGGGTAGCTGGGTTCGGGTGGTTGGTCCAGTAAGGCTGTAGTGTATAAGCCATCACATAAAGAAGCACCCCTCTCTATCCTTTGATCACTCGGATCAACCACTAATTCTTTCTCCTGTTCACCTGTGGCCTCCTGTCGCGTTGGCCTAAAAAATTACTGTTGTTGTAACCCAAATTCTGCTTGTTAGATTTGTTATTATTACTAGAGGCCCCTTGGGTATTTCCCGGTCCTCCTCCATGCCTAGCTATCGCCTTGATTCTGTTACTCCTCCTAGGTTCATCATTATTATCACTGGTATTACTTTCAAAGACATCCTCCTCTATGATGTCTTCGAGTCTAGTGTCATTCTCTTCAGTTAATACAGATGGGTTCCCTCTACCTGTACCTGTGCGTGTATTACCATTGTTTTTAAGATTAGGGTATGCAGTCTTTTTCAAGTATGCCTCCCTGTCTCGGGCTAGTTTTCTATTTTTATTACCTTTTAATTTAATTAGAAGTGTGTCTATGCTTGATAAGATTCTCCCATAGTCGAACCTGTATCTGCTGAAATCAAGGTGGGCTTTAACTTCTTTATCTAGGTCATTTATGTCATTCAGTAACATGTCAATGTGTACTGCATAATGTTTCACAATTAAATCAAGTAGCTCACTACCTTGCTTCTGAAACAAGGTTTCTAAATCAGTTAAAAAACCAGGGTCAGCTATAAGTCCTGATGGCATAAAATTGTTTCGTAGTCCCTTCGGTATAAGCTCCTCTGCAATACACTGTTTAAAATATGCAGACTCCAACTGCAACTTTTTAAGTTTAAGCAGTTTGGAGTCAAACAGTTTAAGTTTCTCAGATAAGCATATACTGTTATTAAATGGACCAGTCCCAGAAGTCATACCTTGCTGTCCAAAACTAAAGCTGGTAGTGTCCAGTAACCAACCCCCAAGGTTGGGTAGTCCATCAATTCTGTCAGTAGAGCTACTTGTGTTAATGTTCTGGTCCGTCCGTTGGTCACCGTTCAAACGGACATTAGATACTGCTCCTGCGTAAGACCCTACACGATCGGTCTCACCTTCATTGAATGGAACACTGCCCATTCGAAAAGAATTAGTATTCTGGCTGGTACCTGAATTAGTGATGGAAGATTCAAACAGCCGTCGCTCCGGCTGTGCCGCCGGAATCCAATCATTTTCACTTCCTTGGCTCGGCCCCACCGAATCGGTACCAACCGGTTGTCTCTCCTTGAATTCCTGAAATTCACAGGATGTCCAGTAGTTAATGATAATTATTTGTTAACCAGGCTTAGTACAGGAGCATGTCTATGTATTAGTTAAATGTGTCTTAAGGATCTTTTTGAATTTAGTAATGCTGTGGGTAGATTTTATGTCTAGGGACAGAGAATTCCAGAGTTTTGCTATGCAGTTATGGAAGAGGGATTCTCCAGCTGTGTTGTTAGCTTTACATATCTTTAATAATGATTTGTAAAAGGAACACAAGACACAATTAGTAGAGTACGGTTGGAGGAAATAAGAAGGGCAGGAGCTTCATCTGGTTGATAGAGTAATTGATGGACTGTGGTCACTTGGTTGTAGGCTGGGACATCGGGGAATTCTAACCAGGTAAGTCATTTTAGTGCTAGGCAGTGATGAGATCTATAAGTAGAGTTTGTGGCAAACTCACAATTTTATTGTCGCAGGTGTCAAGTTTAATTAAATCTGATTTTTTTAGGTTTGTGAGAATGGGGGAGGCATAGAGGAGGGTAGAGACAAGGTGAGCTCTAGCAATGTTAGCTTTTGTGTTATTTGTTAGACACTGTTTGTGTCCATGTAGCATACCAAGTTTTTTTGTGTACTTTCTTTATTGATTGGGCTATATGAATGTCAAATTTCATGTTTCTGTCTGTAATTACACCAAGAAGTATGGTATGGGATACCGGAGAGATAATTGTATTATTTGTTGATGAGATATTGAAGGAAGGGGTGTCAGTGGCTCTTGTGGGTTTAAAAAGTATAGTCTTATCAGGGTTAAGAATGAGCTGTGCCTTAACTAGCCAAGATTCTACTGCACTGAAGGATTGCTGGGTTATAAGTTATGAGCTGAAGTTGTTGGAATGTGGGAGCAGTGCATATTAGAGCTGAATCACCCGTGTACTCGACAAGGGATGCATGTAAGGTACAAGTATGAAGACTGTTAGTAAATAGCGTGAAGAGGAGAGGACCCAGGATGGAACCCTCTGGAACTCCCAAAGTTTCTGTCTAAAGAGGTGAGAGACTTTGTTGCCATTTGACAGTTTGCTGTCATCCGTCCAGATAATCCTGGAATCAAGCAATTGTGCAGTAGCAGACTTTAAGTTCTGAAAGAGCTGTTATGCATTTATTGTGACAGTCAGTTTCAAAAAGCTTTGGAAAGTTCGAGAAGGATAGAGGATACAAGATTGCCATCATTGCTATGCTGATTAATGGTGTTAGCGAAGGCTATCAGGGCAGTAGTACTGCTATGATTTGGTCAGAAACCATGCTGAGTGTGAGAAAAATGTTGTATAAACAGTTTATGATATCTCAGTAATTATTCAAGCAAGACACATTAATGCTTTGGAAGAACTATACATTTCCTTTCAAAAAATAGTAAATGCATACAAACAAATCTATGTTAACTATTGTAGTATGTAACATTCAGAATTACAAAGCATGCCTAAAGAAAATCATTAGATCCAGTTCTGAATTCTTGCTAGGCCGAGATCATAAAAACAGTATGAGAGTTTTTTTAAGACATTTCAAAAGAAAAAAACACAAAGTTCTGGTCAACTCCTTATGATAAAACATCTAGATGGGAAATGTACAAGGATACTAAAGAATTATATTAGGCTTGGGTAGCATTTTTAAGCAACTATGTGGAATAACAGTGATGCTCATGAGGCAACAAACAATTTTTTGGAAATTCTTGAAGGAATGTGTCAGCTGCTTGGATGACCCATAACTGACATGAAGGTGGCATGTGGAATGTCACAATTACATTCTGAGGTCAATAAAAAAATTGTTAGGCATCTCCCTGATGAAAGAAAGTTCTAAACAAAGTTTTGTTAATCAATTATGAGCATGTTAAACTCTAGCAGCCTAGTAATGCATAAAATTGGCTAGCAGAGAACAGCATTCAGAGCATTTTCAGATCTTTAAAAGCTGTTAGACACTTCTCTCTCTCTCTATCTGTTTGTCTGTCATACACACACTCATGCGTGCGCGCGCACACACACACACACACACACAGTTTGGCAGAGTGAAATGTCTAACAACTACTAAAGCTGTTCATTCATCAAAGGGACATTTTGCTTATGTTGCAGCCTTAAGTGTTTTACAGATTTCAAATATATAAAACACTCTCTGCTACTATACTTTCTTTTTCTGTACTTGATAGCTAATGGAGCAGATAAACCTTCATGCACTACAAAGAATTATGATCAGTTCTTTCTGATTTACTAAGCTGTTATGTGATATCAACAAGGATGTCAAGATTCACCTTTTAAGTTTCACTTTTCTACTCTCGTGGTGAATTTCTTTATATCCATGTCTTTAACATGTAACCACTGATTATGATTGGGGACCTGATCATAATCCCCTGTGACTGTATTGGCACAATATAGCAATAACCAACAAAGGGTCTATATCATATATTCCAAATTCCAAAATATCGACACCATAAGCTCAAACTTGGAATTTCAAAATATGATAACATCAAACACTCAGAATAGCGAATGTTTTACCAGGGAAAAAAAATATTGTTCCGAGAAGCATACACAGAACACAAGCACACCAAAATAAATAAACCACACACATACACTTAACAAAACCCTACTTCTAACCCTACACTAAACCGTACATACATTCCTATCTATCCACTAACCTTAACCCGCACCCTAACCCTAAGGTCCGTACCCTACAAAACTATATACAAACAAACTCATTAATACACATACATACAGTTAACAAATCCCAGTCCTACACTACACCATACATACATTCCTGCCTATCCACTTACCTTAACCTGCACCCTAACCCTAAGGTCCATAACTATCGCACCACAGTGGAGGAAATAGCGAAGCCACAGAATGGCCCAACAAAATCTTGCCCTAGGTAAGAATTCGATGTTCCGGGGCTTCGCTATTTTCATCCTTCAATGTAGTGGGTTCGATATTATAACATTCGAAGTTTTACAACTTCGATGTTATAATATAGACCCCCCAACAAATGGGTGTGATAAATCTTCAACATATCAAAACCCAGGAGTTGGTCAGTGCTATTATACAATGACATTATTTGAGAAAGTATTGACTTTTCTTAAATAATGTCTTTGTATAACGGCGCTGTGGTGTTCAGCTTTTTTTCATATCCTGCTACTTTCTTGATGTACTGTGCATGCGTATGGGACTTACATTCCCATGCTTACACAGTACATCAGTGCTTTGGAAAGCAAACAATGGGGAAAGGAAGATCTCTGTTGCTTCTTTTTTTTTTAACAAGGAAAATCAGGTACATTTCTTTAGTTTTGCATAAAGTAACTGATTTTCCTTGTATTTTCTCTGCCCCCCTATGTACCTCTTGACCTGTTAGCTCAAGAAAGCTAGAAAGCCTTACCATAAATTAATAGAAAAAAGTCAGGGTGACTAGACATTTTTTCTATTGGTATATGCTTGATTTACAGCAGGCATGCTGGCTGGCCTAACCAATCAGTGTGCATGTTGTTCATAGGTTCATAGGTTCATAGGTTCATACTAGGCTATCTGCCCAAGGGCATTTATAAGCCTAGCCCATAGTTATGTGGCTTTCGCCACCCCTTTAGTTTGAATAAAAACTATGCCTATCATTTTGCTGTGCCTCTGTCAAGCAGTGACGCTGAAGTAATCCCTGGGGTATATCTGCAATCTCCCATCCATTGGTCAAGATTCCTCTTGAACAAGACCAGAGAGGTGCTCTGCCTCACATGTACCGGGATTTTGTTCCACAGCATAGGAGTCTCTGGGTGATGAATCTGTCCCTCCAGCACGTTCTATTTATAACCGTGTCAAGGTTTAAGTCTCCGCCCTTGTGGTTCTGAGGGATCTAGATTTTTGAGGTGAAGCATATTCATCAAATCTGGGTTTGACATGGCCTTATATGTCAGGCACAGGTCACCTCTGAGCAAGCGGTATGAGACTGAATAGAGCTGGAGTTCTTTCAGTCGGGCAGCATAAGACATATTTTGAGACCCTTTATCCTTTTGGTGAGGAACTTTTGGGGCCTTTCAAGCTGCAGCAGGTGTCTGGTCAGATACATTCGACGGGCATTGTACTCAATCATAGGTCTAATAAGTGATGAGTACAGGGGGACGATGACCTCCCTTGATCTAGATGTGAATCCCTTCATGATCAGGTGGGTGATATAGAAGGTTTTCCTAACTACTTTAGCAACATGAGTGTCAAACGAAAGGCTACTGTCAACCTGGGTCCCCAGATCTCTGATGACTTTTTCTGTGCTCAGTGGATTGCCACCTATATGGTAGCTAGGGGTAGGCTTGTTTTTCCCAAAGGGTATGACTATGCATTTTTTGGCGTTTAACTTCAGGCCATGGCTCTGGCACCAGTTATCCATTTCTGTGAGGCCCTTCTGGAGGACATCCATTGTTGAATGTTAATGACCTGTTATTGTATAATATAGAATAACCCCAAACTCTTTGTAGTGCTATACTGAAGATATTTACTTTAGTGGCTGCTATAAGCCCTGAATTCTAATACCAGTCTCTGCAAAATCAATGAGTGCTAATAGTAGATACTGGTCAGCATGTATGTCAGAGTGGTAGCTTAACAATGTCCAGTCATTACCTTGCATTACCTTGCATGTGTGCATGATGCATTTGATTTCAGATTTCTGTGGACCTATTAATCCTGCAGTGGAAAGTGTTTTTGACTCACAGCAAGAGGTTCTTCAGTTCAATTCTCGGCCAGGGACCCTTCTGTACAGAGTCTGCATGCCCTCCCTATGATGATGTGGGTTTCCTCTGGGTGCTCCAGTTTCATCCCACATTCCAAAGCCATGTAGTAGGTGGACTGGGCACTCTAAATTGGCCACAGGTGTGAGTGTACATGCATGTGTGTGGAATGGAAGAGCACCTGTGGCAGGGATAGCCACCCAGCAGTGTGAACCTTGGCTCTACATAGCTGTAGGTGGATACACTAATCCTGAATTAATCTAGATTATAGTAAGGCATGTAACCTGGTAGGGTAACAATTTGGTCAAGTGTATTGGCATTTGCAAAGTCTAGAAATCTCTGTGCATACTTACTGTTGGTAGTAAATATCTACCAGTTTATCTGCAAATAGACAAAGTCACCCTTAATAAAGGTATTTGGTAAAATTCCTAACTTCCTAACTGGTTAAGGTATTCTGCATGTTCTCAAGTAGTCTTAAATGGGAATCTATAATTGGTGATAATGTGATAATTATGTTTATTGAGCGTAACTAAGAGTTCAGCCAATTCCTTATTTGTATTATGCAAAATCTAGTGAGATATAATTTATTTATTAGTTATTTACTAGTTAATTAGCTAAAGAATTGAGTACAGGGGAAAGGGTCAGAATCAAATGCAGAGCACCATACCCTGGATATCTGCTGGTGCAGAAGTACCCCAAGTTTCCATTTTGGGCCATCACTATTAATTTCATATCTCTGTGTGTCCTTTGTCTATGAACATGATAATTGGCAAATATGCAGATTATATATTTATATATTAATAACTATATCTAGAGATGTAGGAACATACTACATGAGTAATTCTTTGCACAATTATTTATCTTTATTACACAATGGCACCTGTAAAAGTGAACTTAAGCCCGATTTGAAGAAACATACTCAAACAAATAAGTAAAAAATTAACTATATTTTGAATAGAACCCATGTGTGTGTTTGTGTATGCGTGTGCCTGTAGGAACACTGTAGAGGCTATGAATGTTTACTTTGATTGCATGTTGTTGGTGTGTGTGTGTGTGTGTGTGTGTGTGTGTGTGTGTGTGTGTGTGTGTGTGTGTGTGTGTGTGTGTGTGTGTGTGTCTGTATGTGTGTGTGTATGTGAGTGTGGTTATACATGAAGAGTGTATGAATGAGTCTGTGAATGAATGTGCTTGAATGCTTATTGTGAGAGCATGTGCAAGTGTGTGTGTGCAGGTGTGTGCGTGTGCATACCCACATACACACATCTGTGTCTGTACATCTGCGTCCACATCCTTGTGTGCATCTGTGATTGTCACTGTCTGAAGAAGAGAGTTTGCACCTGTGTGGTGTTTGCTAGAATCTGTGCCACATTTTGGTGGGGCACTCAGCTAAGCAGAGCACAACTGGTCAGTTGAGTGATTTATAGTCATAAAATTTCCCACTTAATGAGATGTTGCCCTTGTGTGAATCTGCATGACTATAAATCACAAAATGATACAGCAGCATAACTCAGCCTCATTGATGAAGGGGATGGTGTGCAGCTGTGCTGTTGTCTATGAATCCCAGCTTCACTTTCAAGTAGGGGGTTAGAGGATATGAGATAAATGATGAGAAGGAATTACAGCTTATCCATTGCAAAATTAAATTAACAGGTCAGTTAGACCAAGTAATCCTTTCCAACCAACAAATACTGCATCTTTTTACATTATAAGTTGTGGGTTGTGTCAGATGTGCACCTGAAATTCTGAAACTGTCACATTGTTGTAGTTTACTATACCAGTGTGACAAATCCAGCTTCCAGAGCTTCCCACAAATTTGACCATCTAAATCCATTCCTTTTTGTCTGGGATCTTCAGCACACCTATAAGGTGACAAATAGCATGAATAACTTGTACAGTCATATTTAGCTCTGAAACTTTTTAGTAGAACAGAGGGGAAGGATTTATATCCATAATAAAAGCAATATTGTGGGGAAAAAGCTCTCTCACTGTATCACTGATACACTTAGCTGATACCTCCATGGTTTCACACACACCACAACACCTGAAAAGTCGGAGTTTGCTATAACAGAACTCAGTACTGTCAGAAAATGCTATGGGAGATGCATTTTAGAGAAAACAAGTAGAACATTACCACAATGAGTGGCTTTATGATTGCTGTCTCCCTTACTGTTCATTACGGCTGCTAGCTGTATAAATCAGCAATGCCAGACAGTTTTAACTAGTCTCTGCTTCTGAACATGTGGGGAAGATAGATTCTCCAGTGGTCTGACACAAATAATTTTTTGACAGTAGCGTAATGGAAGTTTAGTAACCAAATGCTTATCGAATAAAAATGTACTGTATACAATTGACAATATTAGTTTTCAATATATTTTCTAAATTCTTAGAAGATAATTTGTAGCTTGGCTACTCATAATCCTAGCTACTTACCATATAGTACTAACCTCTTGTGGCAACAACTGCTAATGGCTATGTACCTCAAAAACACATTGTTTCAATTGTCCACTGATGAATCTCAACTACATTTGTAACCATGTTTAGCATCTGTCACCATGTTTTAAAATTGTACTGTGTTCTACAGCTGTTTTACAACTATGTTTTATTCTTGTATTATGTCCTCAGCTGGACTAATGTCTATAATTTTTAAATGCTATTTTTCTTACCTGTATAATGTAAGTAATACTTAATGTGGAGCTTTTCTCCCCAGGCTTCCGCTGAAAACAGACCTGCATCCAGTCGGACTCTCCTGGTCAACAAATGTAAATAAATAAATAAAATTAATCATATATTTCTCTGAAAGACCATAACCCTGGATGATTGTCTTTCATTTAATGCTCAGATTAATAATTTAAATAGAAAAGTTATTTCTAGGCTACAAACATTGAAGGTTCCACATCTTTAAGATTATACAGGCATGCAGAAGAAGATGCAAGTCATAAAGTCTCCTTTGTTGTTTTGTAACAAATGCAAATAAATGGTAGGGGGTTTGTTATAAGTGAATATCTTAACAAGAGTGAATTAAAATGGCAGCTTTATTTAAATGCTGCAAGTTTTTCAGAATTAAATGACTTGGTTTCTATAAATTCAGTGTTAAAACTTAACTTTATAAACTTAAACTCATTCAAGTTTTTGAATGCTCTTTGGCTTTAAATGGCTATGAGTTTAATTGATTATTTTTAGTCATGGGATTTTAAAATAGTATTTATTGGTGTATTTCGTGTTAAATAGTTCTGATGAAGCTCCTTGTAATATGTGGAACGAAAGCACTACATTTTTGAATTAAATATTTCTTGAGTGATAACAATGTTGTTTATTCAGCATCACAGGATATTTCTTGTTTGCAGTTTGTGTTGTTCCTGGGAGTTTATTTGTTTGTATAGTCACATCTTTAAGATTGTTTAGTCTACATATTTACTTACATATTATTTATAATGCAAGACATGAACCAAAGTTACTAAACAATTAGTCGTGTGAACCTTCTGTATATACATATATATACATGGGTCTACGCATTGAAATTTCAGTTTGTCGAAACTGAAATAAGTGGTCCCAGTTCAGCAAAAGTGTATTTAAATGAAAATGCACTTTTACAAAAATCAGTACACCGAAAAAAATACACACACACACACACAAATTAAACAAATGCATTTATTCAGGGGGGCAAGCCCCCCTGCACCCCCACACCCCGCTACTTATATATACTAACTCTGAAATCATACTACAGTAGGGAAAAGTGTATATTTACTTATCCTCACTGTACCGTGATCTATCAAACCTACTCAGTGAACAGAGTTTCGCGAAAGTGGTTTTTTGTTTAAACACACTTTCGCTGAAATGGGATCACTTATTTCAGTGTCGACAAGCTGAAATTTCGATGGGTCGAAGTATGCCCATATATATATATATATATATATATATATATATATATATATATATATATATAGATATAGATATGTGTGTGTGTGTGTGTGTGTGTGTGTGTGTGTACTTTGCGAACCTTCTTGTGTATATGTATGAATTGCATACATATACACCCATGAGTCAATTAATCCTGAGAGAAACGCTATCAATGATTGATTTACCCTAATGGTAGACCCCAGAAAAAGGGTGTGGCAAAACATGCATCTGATACACTATTTAAATATATTTTGTTTGTCTGCGCTCTTGGTATAATCATAAAATGTTTGTCTACATTTTTTGCATATCATTAATAGTTTATTTATATCTATCTACAACTCAGTCCCTCATTAAAGCTCTTAAAATGCCTTTAAACTTGCTTTTCTTTTTAATTAATTTTTTTATCACTGATGCCTGACAGCCATCAGCCTCTTGTGCTCTAAATGGCCCATCTGATTCCTGCTTGGTGAGAACTGCCTCTCGCTCATTCATTCTTGTAGGTTGACAGACAATCCTGAGGGTCTTGTCCAGGTATCCTTCAGCTTTTTTTTTTTTTTTTTTTATTATATATATTATGCCCTACCCACATTTCCACATTCTATGCATTCCTGTAGCATCCAACGAGGGGTGTGAAATGGGTTTGTGGTATAATTGTCCATGTCTCTGCAAGAGACTCAACCAAAGCCATAACCTACATGCAGACAGCATGGCAGGGCAATCCTGGTCTCCACCAGTTGTTCAAACACAGAGTTGTTCCTAATCAAGTATCCTTTTCTAGTCCCTTTCCCCCAGGATAGGTGAGCTAACACACAAACATACATAGATACATCCCTGTACCACTCAACTGTCCCTGATTAGCACAATTCAGAGAAATGCAAATTAGCTGATAATGAGGTCTTTCCTCATTGTGGATAATATGCCTCAGAATTGCAGTTTTTCCCATGCCTGAAAACTGGTCATTATGCTGTAGCACTTTACGGTCAGAGCTGGGTTCTTTCTGAATCCAGACCATTGTATTTTTTACTATTATCTCAAACAAATGCATTCTGAGTTTGAGTTTGCATAATGAACACTGTTAGGACAAAAAAAAAAGTTATCAGTTTTGGTCAGAGTTTAACTAAACTATACAGATGAACAAGTTATCTATAAAAACCCATTCTTCAGATGAGGTGTTAAACCAAGATTCCATCTGCTTGAGTTATCCCATCTGCTTGAGTTGGTGGTAGCACAGGTGGATGTAAAAGATCTCATAGCACTTATCAAAAAGAGTAGGGTAAGTTCCCCAGTGTCCTGGCTAAATTTGCTCTAATAGTATAAATACCATCTCCTTGAAAAGTAGCTACTAGCCTAATGGGACCGACCCGATCAACAAAAAATAAATAAATACATACATACATGCGTAAATCATAAGAACATAATATCCTTGTTCAGTAATAAAATCCATGTGTTATCTAAAGCTGTCCAAAGATTTTAATATTCTTAAATAAAACTCCTTTGTTTATCCATAGGCCATTATGAAAAGTTTCCAGGAGAAGCTACAGAACAAGGGCACCAAGAAACAAAAAGCAGAAGTGGTAGACAGATGGTAATCCAGGTTCACTGAGCCAGGTTACATTCAGTTCTAGAAAGCAGGCTGTTTGATGTTTCTGATATGTTGATACCAAATGAAGGCCAAACATAGTCCAAAATAGTCCCAGACAGCCTGCAACACAAGCATCAAAGCCACATAGCAAAAAAAAAAAAAAAAAGAGGAAAGTAGAAAAGAATATTAGTAATGGAGAAGTTATAGAAATACGAACTTGAGGTTATAGATTACCTGCAACATGAAGGATTTAGTGTAGACAATTTAACTCAGATAACAAAGCAACAGGATGGAGCAATGGACACCCAAATTAAGGAGAAACCAGTGAAGCAGGAAGCATCTAATCAGTTGACATATGAAGATACTTTGGATCCTGCCATAGGAAACCAGTACAAAGGATCAGTTGGAGCTACACAGCAACGGAAAGAACAGGAAACTGTGGTAACTCTGACACAGTCAATGCCATGTGGAGTGATAGGCCAGTGAGTTCACATATGAAAGAGCAATAGATGACACAGGGTGAAATTGATAAGAACGTGGCACAGGAAGAAGCTCTGGAACTTTCTATAGAATGCCCGGAGGAAATGGCGAACAAAGAATGCACCTTCAATTTAGAAGAAAATGACCTATGAGAAGAGTTACTTGATTTAATAGAGATGGATAGACATATTAAAATCAATGAAAGAAATAGATTGCAGAAGGTCAATAAAACCCAAAAAGTTAGAAGTTTGATAAAACAAATGAACACAGTAATTAGGACTGTCCATAGAGATTCATGTGATATAATGGAAGTAAATAGGATACATTACTGTGTAGCCAAATTAATAACAGATAAAGTCCGGGGTAGTAAGAGAAAGGACAGAGAGAAATCGAATGCCATCATGGAAGTACTGAATAATGAAAACTATAAAGCAATTAAGACAAGAAGTGTTACTGTTAGAAGAGTATAGAAGAGGGAATAGATAAAAAATATAAAGATAGACATGATAAAAGCAATGTGCAGTATTATAATAGATCAGGATTTGTCATGCACTATTGCAAATAATAAACTAAAAACATCAGCAGAGGCAGAAAAACTTAGAAGACACACAGATAAATATAAAGGAAAAGTACAAAATAAGCAATTTATTGATGACTCAAAAAAGTTTTATAGAAAACTGGGAAACAGGGTAAAAGGAATTGAAAGATTACCAAAAAAAGAAGAAACATATGCATTTTGGAGAAGTATTTATGAAGATCCTGTGGAACGTGGCAAATATGCTAAATGGATAGAAGAAGTAAAAGAAAAAATAAAATGTTCAGAGGTACAGGATATGAAATGGTATGAAGTAACAGCTGGAGACGCTGAAACAAAGTTAAGAAAAGCCCCTAAATGGAAAACCCCAAGCCCAGATGCAGTACCTAACTTCTGGCTAAATGTATTATCATCTTTGCATGAAGATTTAGCCATGAGTAATAATTATGTATATGTGCACCCCAAACAGACACCAACCTAGCTAACAACAGGAAAAACAATGCTCCTACTTAAGCGTGAACCTGCAGCTACCCTAAAAAATAACTTGCCTTCCAACGATGTATAAACTATACACTGAAATTGATGCCAACAGAGTTTATAGTTACTTAGAATAAAACTCAATTATGGCAATAGAGCAATAGGGTAATAAAAGAAAGTCATGGAATAAAGTATTGTTTGTTGTTAAATAAAGTCATAGTGGAGAACTGTAAAAAGTGGAAGAATCTAAGTATGGCATGGATAGACTACAAAAGAACATTTGACAGTATCCCACATTCATGGATAAAAGAGTGCTTACAAATGTATAAGATACACCCTACACTGATAAACTACATCACAGCGACCATGAAACAGTGGTAAACCACTTTGCAGTTAAGCCATGATAAAGGACAATTATTATTCCAGGAATAAAAATCCAAAGGGGGATATTCCAGGGTGACTTTCTGTTGCTGCTGCTCTTTTGTCTTGCCCTTAACCCATTAAGCTGTCTGTTTAACAGATCAGATCATGGCTATAATCTGGCTCCTAGAAAGCAACAAAGTGTAAAGACTTCTCTTCTCTTTGTTAATGATTTAAAACTGTATATCTCATCCAATCAGGAACTGAAAGCACAACTGTAAGTAGTCAAACCTTTTTCGGATGATATAAAATGTCATTTGGTCTTGATAATTGTGCAAAAGCAACTGTTAAAGCAGGGAAGCTGCAGCACCAAGAAAACATCAGTTTGGGACAAGAATTTGACATAAAAGAACTTGAACAAGAGGGAGTGTATAAATATTTGGGGACTGATGAAGGATCAGCAATAAAACATGAACAAATGTGAATAAAACTCAGTAAGCAATATTTTAGAAGACTTAAATTAATTCTGAAAACTGCATTGAGATCTAGGAACAAAATTCAAGCTATAAACCAATTTGCTCTTCCTGTCCTTACAGTATTGGAGTTATTGACTGTTCCCAAAAGGTGTTGGATAGATTAGACAGGAAAACAAGAAGGATGCTTCATGCTCAAATTATTTATAAAAATCAGTGCATAGCAAGATTATGTATTCCCTGTTCCAAAGGAGGTATAGGCCTCCTTGACAGTGATTACATGTATAGATCTGCAATCATGGGACTGTATACATATCTGCTGACCTCACAAGCCCCAAACATAGTGAAAGTTTTGAAACATGAGGAAAATGAATCTAAGATGACTTCCTTTCTTAGTCTAGCAGAAGCATATTGGCATCAAGCAGGAATGGAAATCAAACCATAAGTAGATAAAAATCAGGCAGCAACTGAATGTGCCAAAAACAAAAGAAAGAATATAAGGTGAAGGATCAGATGAGAAGGCAAGAAATGTAGAAAATGCATAAATATAGTTGCAAGTATAGAAAACTCCTGGAAGAACCTCATGTTGATCAGGATCGGACTCAAGAAAGGTTAAGGAGAGGCAAATTCAAACCAAAAGATGAAAGGTTAATATTTTCATCCCAAGACAGTGGACTATGTACACATTGGTTTACAAAGTCCATTGAACATGTGAGAGAAACTGACAAATGTAGGTTTTCTAAAACAGAATTGGAAACAGTTGCACACCTTGTTGTTGGTTGTGACATATTCATGGCAGAAGGACTATATACAGAAAGGCATAATAATGTGGCAAGAATGTTGCACTGGGGATTGTGCAAACATAATAATATTGAAGTAGCTGAAAAACACTGGAAACATGAGCCAGAAAGCATCATCGAAAATGGAGAAGTCTACATCACATGGGATCACCCATAGCCAACAGTTCAAAAGATAGATGCAAGAAAACCAGATATAGTGGTCCATGAAAAGAAGACAAAAGTAGCATTGATCATTGAAATCGCTACACCCAGTGACTACAGTGTCTTACGTACAGAGAGACACAGTCATAAAATATCAGGATCTGCAGGCATAGGACAGACCTGGGCTGGATTTATATTTTATTTCTCTGTGGAAGAAAAATAGCCAAACAGTTTCAACAGTAGTAGGAGCAACATCTTATAAAAAGAATCTACAATCATATTTAGATATGTTACCAATACATGTAATTCCATACAAAATGCGGAAAGAGTTATTACTGGGCACATTGCAGGTGCTGCGAAGAGCACTACTGGCTGACATCAAAGATTGAAACAATACTAATTTCATGAACTTTAATCATACTTTGACTTAGGAATGGGGTCCATTCCCATCAAGGTATTAGAAACCCAAAAGATTTGGAGAAATTAAAAAAAGAACAAAAAAAAAAAATACTGAAAGAAAGTCAGGACACAAATAAGGCAGACCAGTAATTTAGAAACTCCACTGAAACATCTTCTTTGATAACTCCCCAAAAGTAATCTTTGCAAGCAGAGATATACAGACAATTTCAGACACACTGACCAAGTACCAACCAATCTGGTCATCAATACTGTGTGGCAGGTACAATCAAAATTCATTGAACCACAGCTGATTCCTGAATCAAGGAAGTTTGCAGAAGCAGTAAGTAATGGCAGCAGCAATGTAAATGGGCATCTTCAAGTTACAAACGAGAACACATGATGTGTAATTGAATCTCCTGCAGCACTGCAACAATGTAACAAAATGACAGCACTGAGAATGCTGAAGAATACAGAAAAAGACAAAAGTAATCCACAGACACCAACATGACAGCAATTTGATGAGGGATCTTCAACAAATTAACAGCCCCCAAATATGATAGCTGTTAAGAACTCAAGCATATTCAAAGTATTTATTTGAGAAATAAAATATAAATCCAGCCCAGGTCTGTCCTATGCAGCCACATGCTGCCATCTTAGGTAAATTACCATTCATGCCGCAACTCACAGCATAACACTCCAGTCAAAACAACTTGCACAAACTATCTGCAGTCTTATTCAGTATAAGCGTAAACAACCCAAGTCAGAAAACAAAACAAACTCCAGAAACTACCTGTCCTGATAAACTGTGAAGACACCTCTACCAGGCAACGCACCTTCAGACTGGTTATCGCCTTTTCATAAGAAGCCTCAGTGTATGTTAACTACACTACTGTATATAATTTTGTAATATATTTGCCTTTAACTTATGAGAGTTATACTTGCAAGCCACACATAAGCAGCCGACCACAGCCTGCTTGCACCCCTCACCCCCTAAGTTCTCCCAATATTCTCTCCCTATGCCCAACTAGACTTCCTTTAGTAAAGTAGGTATCCCTGCTGTAATTTTGTCCGTTGCCTCTAGGTGGCACTATATATCTTCTATAGGACTTTTCTCTGAATATATTTCTACTACTAGTGAACTATACAGCTAGACCCTCACTGATCCCCTACCCTGATAAAATTCTCCTTTTTAGCTTGTTTCACATTTGTTCTCCTGCCCCCTATACTTTTCTCTTGGTTGTTTTTTAGGCAAGCAAGCTTTACAATACTTACCTCTCTGCTGTAGCCATTGTTACAGTTTCTGATTGTTCTCTTGGTTGCTCCTCCAACATTTGGCTTTCTTCCCGCCCCCTTCTTCCCCTCTCCAGTTCTGCCTCACTCCCCCCTCCCTTATCCCCTCCCCCTACTCCATCTCCTTCCAAATGTTATATCTTCCCAGAGGTGTATGTGGCACCATTTTTAAATCAACTAAAGTGCGTGCAACATCCACTGTAAGTGGCCCTGTGGTCTAGCTGCTTGTTGCGCTTCTCAGCAAGTGAATAACTGCAGAAATACTTGCAATGTGAATTTTTTTTTTTGTACCAATTTTTTGCAATTTAGCCATGTATTGTTAGATTGTTTGCCTCTGGTAAACTGATTTTGTTTTACAGTGTGTATGCTAGGAGACAAGCTTTATGCTGAGCTGTGATATACTGAGTTAATGCGTATTGGTTCTGTACCTTGCCACTTGCCTCAGAGAAGGCTGTACTCATGTATGTGATTAACTTGTGAAATATCTGGATCTCCTGCCTTCAATCTACTTTGAGTTTGCGGATAATACATACTATACTGATTATCCAGCTCCGACTGTTAGCTTTAGTATTTAAAAGTGTGGTAGTACATAGTCACCAGTAAACTGTTCTTCTGCCGAATACTCATTTGTATTTTTAAAAGATATAGTCTGCTAATTGTGCCATTAGACACAGAACTAGTATGTAAAGCGTGACAGTACTCAGTCGGTACCACACTGTTATGCCTGCTCAAACCTGATTTTCCTTTTGGTTTCGGTTTGCTAACAATTCATTACAATACAGAACGAGTAGGAAAGGGGTGGCATTAGACTGTGTTACTAAACTGTGATGCTTGAGAAAACTTTTTTCTCTTATTTAGACATAGTTTGTTACTGCTTATCTAAGACATGTTAATAGCTCCTATGATGATAGTGTTGAGTATGAGTCAGGAAAGACTTCCTTGGCTATTATTGTCTGTTTTGCTGATAATGTAATTTTTATTGTCTTGCATCCATGTGCATTAAACTGCTGCTGCTTACAAATTGTTTGCATGTAATTATTTCTACTCCCGTTGTCACTATCTAACTTTTATTTGTTACACTTTTCCTCCTCTGCCTTTACTGTTACCTAACCTTGTTCTCTCTACTGCATGTGCATGGTAAAAGTCTAGGGCACTACTCTCAGTGCTTTTGCTTTGCCTTATCTCTTAACTAGGTGTATTCTCCCTTGATAGTAGCGGGTAATGGTCCTTCCTTGTCTATGTTTCTGGACTCTGCACCTCTTATGCTATCTGTGCTAAGCCTCCTTCCTGACCAGTCTATCTTGTTTCTCTCTTACCCTTCCCTTTCTTCTTCTTCTGTACCTCTCCATATTGCATTATATTTTTTCTGAGGTTTTGTGCTTTTTTCTTGTTCTTTTTTTACAGACTCCTGCCCGGGTGCTCCCTTATCTTTCTTGCATAAGTCAAGTAAACCCAAGTCAGGAAACAAAACAAACTCCAGAAACTACCTGCCCTGATATCCTATGAAGACACCTCTACCAGGCAACGTGCCTTCAGACTGGTTATCGCCTTTTCATAAGAAGCCTCAGTGTATGTTAACTACACTACTATATATATAACTTTGTAATATATTTGCCTTTAACTTATGAGAATTATACTTGCACGCCACACGAAAGCAGCCGACCACAGCCTGCTTGCACCCCTCACCCCCCCCAAGTTCTCCCAATATTCTCTCCCTATGCCCAACTAGACTTCCTTTAGTAAAGTAGGTATCCCTGCTGCAATTTCTCCAATTGCCTCTAGGTGGCACTATATATCTTCTTTAGGGCTTTTCTCTGAATATATTTATACTACTAGTGAACTATATAGCTAGACCCTCACTGATCCCCTACCCTGATAAAATTCTCCTTTTTAGCTTGTTTCACATTTGTTCTCCTTCCCCCTATACTTTTCTCTTGGTTGTTTATTAGGCAAGCAAGCTTTACAATATTTACCTTTCTGCTGCAGCCATTTCTACAGTTTCTGATTGTTCTCTTGGTTGCTCCTCCAACATTTGACTCTACTCGCTCCATTTGCCCTGCGGGCTCACTCCTCTCCCCCACCCTACCCCCAATTCTCACCCACCCCCAGGGTCTCTACATTTATTCTTGTATAGCCACTCCCATCTCTCATACAACCTAATCAAATATTATTCTAAATCTCGTCCCCTATAGCCACTCCCATCTCTCATACAGCCCAATAAAATCTTATTCTAAATCTCCTCCTCCACTAAAAGTCTTAAATAGGCTATCCTCTCCCACTGGGTCTTTGATACACCCATAAACTTGAATCCAGCAAACTAAACTAAGCTCTCACTAAATTACACTCCACCATCCATATTTAAAAATGACCATGTCCCTCAAAACTCAATCCATCCTTATACAAATACTTATGCTAACAACCCTTTCCTATCTAAACTACCTAACCCAATCCACAAATTTAAAATATAATGCCCAGTTCCATACCACCACAACTATTCTCAACAACAACACACAGGACTTCATCTATATATCCCCTTGTCTCTTTCCCCTCAACACCTATATGCTCTTCCCCTATAGAGTCCTAACCAAAAATATAACTATAAACTATTTCAGCCATATATCCACAAAAATCTCTCACCGCATCAGCCAACGCCACCTCGGACAATATCTCCCCCAAACTTACATCTCTATCCTTCTCTCTGGAGACATCCACCCCAATCCTGGCCCCTCTTCCTTTCCAGATCCAACCCCTCTACCCCACTCCTCTCAGCCAACTGGTAAATCCCTTCACTGCCCTAAATGCTCAAAGCTTTTATAATAAAATCCCAAACCTACAAGCCTGGCTACTACATAATCAACCAGACATTCTCTCAATCTCTGAAACCTGGCTTAAGCCCCACATAAAAGATTCTGAGCTGCTTCCACCTAATTACCGTATACTAAGGAATGACAGAACTCCTAGAAAAGGTGGTGGTGTTGCAAGGTTATACTCTGTTTCCCTCCTTGTCACTCCCCACACTAAACCCCTCCCTAGTTTCGGGAAAGCAGAATTGATTCCTGCCCTATTACACATAAACAAGCATAAACTCACATTTGTCCTCTCCCTCTATATCCCCCCTGGTGATTACATCACAACCCTCGAAGACATTCTATCCTGGGTCTCCTCTAATATCACTCATGAAACCATAATCCTGGGTGATGTTAATATAAACTGGGACACAATCCTAGCTCCCACAAACTCACTTAACATTAACTTATATAATTTCACCCAGTTAATCAATCTCACCACCAGACCCACAAAAAACTGCACTAATGGAAGTATCATAAACTAGATCTTAGTATCCCATCCTCACAATTTCTCTGACAGTGGCATTCTTCCAGACCCACTAGCTGACCACTTTCCCACATGCACATCGTCTCTCCTCTTCTGTCCAACTTACCCATTCCTATATTACCACTCGCTGCCTAAAAAACTTCAACCCTGACACTTTCACATATACACTAAAAACCACAAACTGGAACCCTCTAAAGACCCTTCCACTCGACAAGGCTCTTACCTACTTTATACCACCTTTATAAACCTACTAAACTCATTTGCCCCACTAAAAACTAAGCGTATCAAGAGTAATCCAGTCCCATGGCTAACTAAAAACACTTTAGCTACCATGCGACTCCGTGACAGAACCTTGACACGTTATCAAAAAAAAAAACCATCGCCATCCTCACCGAATATAAAAGCCTACATACAAAGTCAAAAAACTCATCACTACTGATCGCAGATCATACTTTACCACCCTCCAAACTAACCACAGTACCAATCCCAAACTTTTCTGGAAAGGCATCTCATCTCCCCTCAACCCAGGTAAAACTGAAAAGCCATGTCCTAACCTAAATGCATCTGACATGGACTTAGCAAACTAATTTAAATCCTTTTTCATAAATACCATCAATAAACTAACATCAACCTTCACTAATAACTCAGCAACTAATCCCCAGCCCACCTCTCCCTCCCTAAACACCTCAACTCCACAACCCCCACTTTTTACTATCAACCCCATTTCTATTTGTACCATCAAAACACTTCTCCTTAAAATAAAACCAGGCTCAAATGACCCTGATGAAATCCCCTCCTACTTTTTAAAAGCAGCTTCTGAAGCAATTGCCCTCCCTATTAGCATACTTACTAATTGTTCCATCTCAGAGAGTCACGTCCCCCAACTCTGGAAGAAAGCTTTCATTATACCTCTCCACAAAGGAGGTAACAATAAGGACATTCAAAATTTTTGGCCAATCGCTATCCTGTCCCCTATTTCTAAATTACTTGAAAAGTGTGTACACAACCAACTTCTATCCTATCTTACCAATAAAAAACTTCTAACCCCCACACAACATGGTTTTCGACCAGGCCATAGCACCTCCACAGCCCTCCTCTCCTTCCTTGAAACAATCAATAAAGCCCTTGACTCCGGTCACTTCGTATACTCTTTACTCCTCGACCTCTCCAAGCATTTGATACTATTTCCCATACCCTACTCTTACCAAACTCACTAAACATATCCCCTTCTACCATCCAGTGGTTCTCAAGCTACCTCACAAATAGACAACAAGCAGTAAAATTGAATAAGACCTCCTCACCCTTCCTCAATACACCTACAGGCATCCCCCAAGGTTCCATTCTTGGCCCCCTATTATTCAACATATTCATTAATGAGTTCTATCAAGCCATCCCTAATTCCACCCTTATTCAATACATGGATGACTCTACTATAATCTGTTCCTCCCCCTCCCTCACAAATCTCACACATCTCATTCAAGCCACATTCTCTGCAACTGAGCAATGGATGTTTGAAAACCATCTGGCTCTAAATGCTTCCAAAACTAAACTGATGCTATTCAGCCCCACCAAAAACTCTCCTCTTGACAAACTGTCATTCATTATTACCAGCAAAAACAATACTCTCCTTGAAATTGTCTCTGATTCAAAATTATTAGGAATAGTTATTGATGACCAGTTACAATTTGACTAGCATCTACTAGTAAACATAAAAAAACCCCATAAAAAAATAGGTATGCTTTACCTTCATAGCCGTTTCATCTCTCCCGCTACTAGAATCACACTAGCCAACACATACCTTATCCCATCCCTGTTATATGGGGCAACTATCTTTACCAATCTGCAATCCTCCTTTAAAATAAAACTTGCAACTTGCTACAACAAAATATCCAAGTTTGCTGCCAGTCACAAATCCTCTTCCCAACACTGTAATTCCCTTCATCAACTAAGCTGGCTAGAGCTACCCAATTTCCTCACTTACACCCAACTTATCCAAGCCCATAAACTCATCCATAAACCATATCTCTGCCCCTCCCTAGCTAATACCTTTGAAATGTACATATCAAATCGACACTGAAGATCCAATTCCCAAAACCTAATTAAACTTCATAAACCCTCACGTCCAGCTGGGAACCACCTGCTATCCTTCTCCCTAGCACGCCTCTTGTACTCTCTTCCTTCTTCCATCTGCACTATCTCCTGCCTTTCCTCATTCAAAACCTCATTGCATTCACATCTTGCCTCTCAATGGATATGCTCCTGCTCCCCATCCTACCTAAGTTTCACACAAATAGAAAATTAAATGGTAGCCATATAGAAAATATAATAAGTACACTTAGAAGAATATAGTTGCACAAAAGTAATAAATGCAAGTTGTACGCCCTGTACTGTAATTAACTCGGAATACATTAACTAATACAACCATAAAAGTATAACAATATATTCATATAAAATATAACTTCACTTCATCCATAATGCCATTGTTTTTTCTCTTGATGAAGTGCTATACTCCTGCTTTTTCATATGTCCAAACCTTTAAAGTGTCACTCTTATTCTCTGAGTCTGTAATTTTGTGTGTCACTCATTGTCTGAGCCTGCATTTTTGTGTGTCAACCTTACTGTATAAACTGTACTTTGTTCTTACTTCACCATTTCAGAAAATGAATGCTTTTAAATCTGTCTGCCTACTTCTTTGTTTTAGAAAATGAATGGTTTTAAATCTAATACTTTATTTTAGAAAATGAATGGTTACACATTTAATGTCCTCCTACTACTTTATTTTATAAATTGTACTGTACACTCATTCTTACTTTAGTAATTGTATAATTAATTTCAATGTTTCTTTTATAAATTGTACTGTACACTCATTCTTACTTTAGTAATTGTATAATTAATTTCAATGTTTCTTTTATAAATTGTACTATACACTCATTCTTATTTTAGTAATTGTATAATTAATTTCAATGTTTCTCCTTATATTTCTGTACTTTCCAAACAAAAAAGTTTTTTTTTTAATTTTCTATGTAAAATTCACTGTAATTTAATTTGTCTTGGAGCTTTTCTCCCCAGGGCTCCATTGAAAATGGGTTCCTTGGCCCAATGGACTATCCCTGGTAAAACAACTGCAAATAAATAAATAAATTACTGTAGCCCACTGAAATATTACCTCAGTACACGACTCTTGGTTTCACCACTCTTCAACCAATTTCTTAAACCTACATGAAAAGATATTTCACATAGCACTCGTATCAAACTTCCATGTATTGTACACATATTATCACACACACACACACACACACACACACACACACACACACACACACACACACACACACACACACACACACACACAGTTCCCATGTATTCTAAACATATTATCACACACACCAGGCTTCCGTGCATTCTATGCGTGAAATCACAATATCAAATATGTAAAATAGTCCATAAGAAATATTAAAACATAGTCATGGTTTGTGTTCTCATATAACTTCAAAATAAATGTAAAATGAAATGACCTAATTATTTATTCTCTGCCCCTCACCTAAGAATTGTACATGTCCTTCAGTACTGCAGAAAAAAAATGTAAGTAGAAACAGGACATAAAGGTTTTCCTCATTACCGCAACTTCAGCTTACAGAATTGAAAGGAGATATTATTCCAGATGTGAATAAACAAAACTATCTGATACTAACTCTTGAACTCCTACTCACTTTTACAGCTCATATTGTTGGTATTACCTCCAAGGTTCTCTCCCATCTAAAACTATGTTGTCAGATATCTCATCTCCTGTTCCTTCTGCTCAGAAGGCCATAGCCAAAAATGTTCAGCTTCCTAAAATTAAATATGCTCTATCCCTGATAGTTCTACAATACACCTAAAACACACTCAAGCTGCAAACTATAGTGGCAAAAATATGTAAATTTGCATTACTGGGAGACCAAAATGTGCATCAATGTAGCACACTGCAGGAAATACACTGGCTGTCTATCAAAAGCGGAGTCACAGTTCTCCTAGGTAGTCTTTTATTCAAAATAATGCATACTAGCTACTGTCCTCTACTGAGAGCAAAACTACCACTTGGGAACAAAACTACTCCCTCAGATGCAGCCAAAGACGTATTATAGTCTCACTCCAGCTAGGCCATGCTTTAAGCTAGCCTTTGGAGAAAAAGCATTCTCTAGATTAGGGCCAAACCTCTGGAACTACCTAACAACCAGTGTTAAAAACAATAAAACCCTAGAGTCCTTCAAGAAAACACTCAATGAATTCCTATTCCAGGGTACCAATTACGCTTGTCTCTGTGAAACTGGTTAAACCAACACACTCAGTCATGATACCTTTCAACTGCTCATCAAAAACAAATAACATTCAGTTGCATTTCAGTATATAAGCTGTCTCCTATTCATATGTACACTTGTAAGCCACATGCATTATTGCTATTTGTTTTGAATTGATTTCATGTTTTTTGTACCTTTTGTAGCTGGGTCATGACTGAAAAGGATCTCTGGACCGACTCACTTCCCCTGTTATCAAATTGTAAAATAAAGTAAAATTAAAGATGTAAGAACCTTTAATGCATGATTGTACTTTTTTTGCAATGGGAGAATGTATAATACATGTGAATTTTCTCTGTGTGATTTTTTTTTTTTGCAACCATTCTAATTAGTCACCACTTTATGAGTATTTTAATTGATCCCAGAGAGGCTACTATTGCATCTTTAAGGAATCCTATTCAAAAGAAATTCCAGAGTCTGCAATAAATTCACAAAAAAGACTCTAATGCAATATATTCAGTCAATATGACAAAAATAATTGCTGTACAAAAAATATATGGCAATATGCATCTATGTATTGAAATTCACAAATCTTTTAACAAAGATTCAAACAAATCTGCATGTTATGCAAAAGAGTGATGTTTGTCTGCAATATAGAGACAACATAGGTTACCATCAACTTCTGCAATGTGGAAGGTCACAGAAAAAGTGGGGTTATACTTTTCCCCAGTTAATGCATTGAGTAATTCAGGCAGCAGGAAGTTGCTTAGGGCAGGGACCAAGCTATAAACAAAACAAAAGTTGCATATAAACATTGCTGCTGGCCTTGGTACATTCCAAAACTCTGCTAATGAAATCACATTAATACAAAGAGTCAGCCACCTTCCTCTTCTGCTCCTTAATCTATAAACTCTTTTTTTTCATGAATTGTGCTCACTTCTGTTTTACCAACTTTCCATCTCATCAAATAACTGTCCATTATGACTCCATAATGCTGGTACAACTACAATCCTTAAACTTGGCATTAGTCGCCACTGAAACAATATTTTTCAAACTTAATTTTGCAGCTTTGAATTTTCTGTCTCCTGACACTCAAAACTTCCCTGTCATTACACTCTTTAGAAAAACACTTAATCCCTACCTATCAGATTAACGTCAATGTACATACTATGCCTCCATTTCATCTTGACCCAAATCAGAACTTCTGTCCTCCACACTTTCCTCATAAGTAATACATTCTTCATCAAGCCCTATAATCCTGCAAGCTAAACTACTTAATACCAGGATGCAGTGACTACTCATCTACTCCTTTCCTGGTTCTTCTGCTCCTCCATACTTCATCAGCCTTATTTTTGTTTCAGTTTGGACTCTGGTTTGACCATGTAATGAAAAATGAACCTTGTATTTTATTACTAATCCCAGCACTCACTATCTAAACTTCTCATCACCTTAACTATTTTCTCTTTCACTTCTACACTATGCAAATTTCTTATCACTTTAACTACTTTCTCTTTCCTTTCTGCACCAGGCAAAATTCTCATCACTTTAACTACTTTCTCTTTCTCTTCAACTGTTTTTTTCTCTCTAATATACAAACACATTAATCAAATAAAATCTAAACATACCTTAAGCTGTTGTTCATTCCATACAGGATACCGTATAGGATACCAACCATCTATGTAAAATCTAGGTTTGCCTTAAGTTGAAATATAGTATTAATTTTACATTTATTTATTTATTTGTCATTTGTTGACTGTGTTGGTCCAGCTGGGACAGTGCCCTTTTTCAGTGGAGACCTGAGGAGAAAAGCTTTACATCAGTCAATACTGATTATGGGAATGCTGCTTGTCTTTAAATGATATATACCGCTGTCTATTTTTGTATATTTTTATATTTTTTGTTGTTCTAGACTTTCTACTTTTATCTACTTTTAATTATTTTAAAGAAATATATTTAGGCCTTTTGGCATGGATTATAGTGATAACAGACCTTGGCCAGTCCATTGAAATAGTTACCAAATGTTGAATTAAATATATTTAAACTATCTAGAAGTTATAGGAATGATGGGGACATCTATAGGCCATGGGTGGTGACAATAATATGCCACTGGCACAGTGGCATGACGGATGCCACTCACTCCTATCCTGTCCACTATTCACTGCAAATTGTATTATCAGGTTTGTCTATACAAACAAGAATTTTGCACATAAGCTTGTCCCATCGCTAACCTGTGGTAATGCTAATTACCTGCATAAGCAGAAAAAATATGCCAAGCTATTCCTTGCAAGCCTAAGTGATTCAGTCTTAGCAAAGCTTGCAGTATGAGAGAAGAATGTTGGGGGGTTGGGGGGGGGTTCTTCTTCTTACATGATCAGGAATGCATGGGACAGATGTGCTTTGGAGAAGGGATGCAGTTAATAACTCTATGGACCTGGAGTGTGCAAGACAAGTTTAACATTGGTGCTAACAACACCAGCTCTAGCCTTACTAAGTTCCACAATCCTACTGAGCAGAATGAGTAGTCATCACTATGTAAACAGTACTCATCATAAAAAACTTATTTATAGGATGTGTTCTCATGCTCTCACTTCAATCAATGATATTTTGCCAGGAGCACAAAAAATGTATACAAAAACATTTAGTGGCAAGAGCTATTACAGCAAAAGATTATTTTAATATAGTTAGCGTTGTTGCCTCACAGCAAGAGGTTCTCCCGTTCGATTCTCACCTGGACCACCTTCTGTGTGGAGTCTGCATGTCCTCCCCACGGTCGAGTGACGTTAAAGACATGCAGGTAGGTGCATGCGTGAATGGGTGAGTCTTCTTTGATGGTTGGGCATCGGGCTGGCAACTCAGTACCAAAAAAATTCACTGCCAATCATTAGCGGACCAGAGTTCTGTTGTGGCGACCCCTAACCGGGAAAAACGAAAATACAATTATAGTAATTAGAGAGTTGTCTACATAGTCCAGTTCAAGTTTATCAAATTTAGGTTCAAGTTTAAGTGTCTATAAGCTAAGTGCTGCTGAAAAGCATAAAACTAGTAAAATTTAATAAACAAGTAATAGCAATGTTGTCAAACAGATATAGGTAAAGCAACTAACCCCCAAAGACTAATTTTAAAAAGGTAGGTTTTAAGAAATTGCTTAAAATCAGGTATCAGGATCATCCTCAACTACCCTGACAGAAAGTTTCAAAGACATGGACAATGGTGTGAAAAGAAGAATGCTCTCTTTAAGAATCAAGCTGAATCCTCAAATACTCCAGAAGCTCAAAACTGGAAGTATTCAGAGGACAAACAGTTAGATAACCAGATGAGACGTTCTCTAAAATAAGGAGGGCTCCAAGTTATTTATGGCAAAATGTATGAGGAAGAGAACTATGTAAGCAATAGGAGACAAAACTGGCAAATATTGTGACAAATTATGATGGTAAATAAATGCCCCAGTAAGTAGCTGAGCGTGTAGAATTCTGCATCGGCTGCAAATGGCCCAGCTGAATGCCTGGAAGACACAGGTAAAAGGTCTATGATAAGCCCAAAGTATGCACAACCAGGAGGTGGAAAAGCAGCTGGAATAATGTGCTTAACTGGGGAGATATTCATTGCAATATAATAAGAGGATTTGATAGTGTTAGATACCTGGCCCCCTAAGGGTGAGATGATTATCAAATACCACATCTACATTATGTACTTCCAATTCAAATTCCAATTTGCCATCACTATATATGCTCTTTGAGGACAAACTGGAGCAGAAGAATTATGAATGGTGGTTTGAGTGACATTAGCAACCATCTCTCTGGTGCTGAGCTTTAAGTGATTATCAATCTGCAGTTATGGCTGCATTCCATTTCTGAAGCAAGTTTGTTTCAGCATAAAATCCTAAGAGAATGAGAGGTAAAGCTGCATGTCATCACAATGGCAATGAAAGTTTATGCCCAGTATAACTTTAAATATTGTTATATAGAGAAGCAGTTGTAGTGTATGCAATAGGTTTATGGAACATAACAGAGATATAGCTGGTGATGTTATTACTACTGCCCTAGCCATGGGCAAATGAATGGTTTCACATTTAAAGTGTTGTTTCTGAAGAGAGCTGGTTGACTAGCAGGAAATGGAAATATGGTGATTATGAGATGCCAGTTTGATGAAAGCATTTGCATACAGCTTTTTGACTAGAAATTGTTTGCACTGTGCACAGAAATCTAAAATGTAGGAGACAGATTTGAGTTTTGAGGGGAGGGATAATAGAGAAGCTATGATCCACTATGAAGTTTGTTCCTTAAAGAGGGGTGAAAAGGGGATTGGGATCTTAGGTTGTAACTAAGTATTCTTTTGGTCAGTCTGCCAGTAAAGCATTGGAAGGAGTCTGAGTTCAAGAGCCTGTTGGCAAAAGATGCTATCAATTGAATGCATCTGTTCTATTGGTAGATGGTGTGTTCTCCTTCAGAGGCTAGGGCTGTGAATCTACAAATGTTGTTAGTGGTGCTTTGAAGAGATGTTAGCTTTTCCTTGGAGTTACCGGCAATTTTGGTAGTCTATATTTAAGGGTGCCTTTGGCAATTACCACTCTACTTTCTGGGAATACAGAGAGAGAGAGAGAGATCTTCTTGACCAAAATAGCAGATGGTTAATCTTTGATTTTGTTATGTTGATGTGGAACTGGAAAGCAAAAGTTCTGTCTAGTCAAACTTCTAGATATTTAAAGTAATGGGTGGAGTCAATTGTGGACTGTCTGTGAGTCTCTATCTTGTTCCAAATATCAGACATTTGTTTTGGGGGACATTTAGCATGAGCCTGTTATGGACAAGCCAATGTGACACTTGGGAAATGTCTTTTTTGAGTTGTCTTGTGATGGTGGAGTAGAAAGAATGGGTCCTGTACAGGGCCATGTTTTGGGTGTATACCATATGTTGTAGAAGTTATGATGGTAAATTATTTGCAAACAGGGAATATTTCAGTGCAGATAAAACTAAGCCCCATGGTATGCATTTAGCTAAGGGGGTTGAGGGAGACATGGTGGACCCCATATTAACTTTGAATGGACTACCAGTGAAAAAGTCTTTCACCCAGGGTATGGCATCAAGGTAATCCCTGCATTATACAAGATAACAGAGGTAATCCAGAGGACTCAAGTGAAGTCTGGTATCCCACCTGTGACTCAGAGGATGATAGGGCTAACAAGAAACATAGAACACTCGTCCATCTATCTGCTTAACTGAATAAACTGCTGGGAACCTCAGCAAGGTGTCTTTATTCTTCCCACATCCTTTATAGTCTGCTTACATTATAAAAGGAATTAAGTAATAGGTTATGATCTACCAGATCAAAGGCTTTGGGGATATCAATTAATTTTGAGACAGTTAAGAGGCGGATGGCTATATTGTAGAAGACTGTTGTCAGTGAGGATATAAAGGATATCATAGTACTTCATCCTGACCAAAACCCATGTTGAAGGAGGAAGACAGGATAATGTATTGTGTGGTGTAGTCTGTGCATTGTTTTAAAACTACTATTTCAAAAATCATTAATTAATTGTCTTATCTTGCAGTATATATATATATATATATATATATATATATATATATATATATTGGTGGATTGTTCTGTGAGCACTTCTTTTTTTTTTGTCTGTATTGAGAAAGGATCAAGCATCCAAAACACTCAATGTCTCTGATTTTGGTTTGTCTACTTTTTGCTTTCTTGATGTATACATTGTGTTTACGTTCAACAGTCTGGAATTTGATGGTTTGCTTCACCTGCTGTTTACATATGCTCCTAAGCCTTGTTTCCATCTCAAGAATATTACATGAATCAAGCACCTGATTCTGTCAGAAGATGTTGAAATGGTGGTTATCCATGTCCCGTTTTACTGCACCTCCATCTACATGGGTTCCCAAATATTAACCTTAACCATCTTCAGTAGGTTTACAACTCATGGAAGAAGACATTACAGTTTTTTTCATATATGATCACATTATAATTTTACTGTGGAGTCTTCACTGGTTGTGGAAGTTTGGAGGACAGCATAAACTGAATTGTTTTTAACATACAGTAAATGAAGATTTGAAAATTTGGGTCTTCATATCTAAAGGGGCTACTGCCACCCTGCCAGATAGTCTGTATGCTCAACTTATCTGTTGAAGGGCTCCTAATGATTTCTAGAATTAAACTAGTGGTATCTAATAGGTAATCATTTTCTTTCTTTCTAGGCTCTGATCTTGTAACATTCGTTACCACACTAGTTTTGTTACATATCTTTGCAACCAGTTTTTAGATGATTCTGAACATGTTTATTTCAGAAACCTTAGTTAATTCATAATTAATGAAGAGTTTGATAAACTTGCAAATATGAATTTTTTCATCCCCCCCCCCCCAACTGTTGGCAAACCATCAGACTCTTCGTCAGTCATTTAGTCCATTCTTTCCCTTCATTTGGTAAAAGCCAACTGTGAGGAGTCAGCAAGCAAGCAACTATCAGGGATGGTTTGAGAGTTTTTCAGTTTTCTTCCTGTCTCTAGCCATTATACACAGAAGTACAGTGTGGTTGTCCATGAAGGACATTTATTTATTTTTATTTATTTATTTGCTGTTGGTTTGCCAGGATGGTCCATTGGGCCAATAAGAACCCGTTTTCAATGGAGTCCTGGGATGAAAAGCTCCATTAAAGACAATACTATTATCAAAGTTATAGGTTACATAGTAGTGCAGAAGTACAGATTAAATCATAGCATTTAAAGATACAATTCATGAAATTTCAAAATAAATGTTATAAACATCTTGCTACTTCACCCTTCCACATGAAATGTTCCTTCCAAGCAGCTCCACCCATCCCCCTAACCCACCCACTTACTGCATGAGCAGTGTTCTATCTGGTTTCCATCAGGGAGATCACGTTGTTCTCTGTGCATCTGAGTGCATGCAAACCTCCCCCTGGGAGATGCAATCAGGCTTTGCCCCTTCACTCCTTCACCCCCTACCTGTCTCTTGCAGTACCAGCATTGTTAAATAAACCCCTTTCACCTTGGTCACAGTCAGGCTCCATAGTTTAGTGACACCGAACCAATCGTAAGCTTGCAGCTATTATTTGGTGTCAATCCATTTTTAATATCACATTTATTTACTTGCATTTTATTTGACTGTACAGTACTTAAGTACTTTAATAAAAGTGACATGATATTTCCGTATTTCACTTGCTTTTCTATTAATCTGAAGGGTCCTTCACATCTAAATGTGCATCCACATGATTACATATTCTCTGGTTTGAGGTACTCTTTGTAATATATTTCATCTAGAAAAATGAGGGGTACCTGAGCTCTGTTCTTATTCTTTGTAAGCTGATGATCCAAAATATCTCTTCACTATAAATTATTCTGACAATGGCACCTCTGCTGTGCTTTCCCTGAATAAAAGAATAAAGCAACTTGATCCTAGGTCACTGAAAGTAGTAAGAGAATATACTGAAATATTAGAGTTCAGTTTAATCAATGCACAACAATCTCTTTGTAAAATGTATTGTTTTGAACAGTACAAACTGCACTTTGTTATTTGGCCATCAGATGTTCACATCACTAGAAACACACTAGACTTCTTTATTGACCCTTCATGTAATAATACCAGCTGACTTAATGATGTTTCCTACAAATCAGGAAGTCTTGATGTCATAAGTGAACTGCATTCATTCATACACGTACCTGCACTCCATCATGTACTTTGGTTAGTTTGAAGTTTCTAACTAATTCAAAACTCTACATGTGGCATGTTGATAAGCACAGCATCTATGAGGGGTGCTGAAAAGTGCTATGCCCGACCTACAAGTGAATGATGTGGAGCCATGAAACTTACAAGTTATTCAACATATTCACCCCTAAGTTTAACACACTTGGCACATCATGTCTGAAGTTCCTGTAACTCTGCAAAAAAAATGTCTGAAATCTGGTCACTGAAATATTGCTCCACTGCTGCCATCACCTCTGAATCACTCAAATTGCTGCCCTTTCAAACTCTCTCTTTAAGGTTTGGAAACAGGAAATAGTAAGATGGAGCAAAATCTGGTGAGTAGGGTGGATGATCTATGCAGTCAAACCCCAGTTTTGTCAAAAAAATCATTGTTTTGCCAGCCTTTTGTCTTGTAAAAAGAGAGCTCCTTTCCATAGCTTCCCTTTCCTTTTTTCTTTCAATGCCTCCTTTAGTTGGAACAGCAAGTTACAGTAGTATTCTGCATTAACTGTTTGGCCCCCGGGAAGATAGTCAGTCATTACAACACCCTCCTGATCCCAAAACACTGTGGCCATGTTCTTTCATGCTGACCTTTGGGTCTTGTGCTACTTTGGCCTTGGTGAACCTGAGTGCTTCCATTGCATGGCTTGTTGTTTTATCTCAGGATCATAGTGGTGTAACCATGTTTCATCAACAGTAATGAGTCATTCCAAAAAGTTGGCACCAGCTCGATAAAAATGACACAAAATCAACTTGGAAGTGTCCACTTGACATCTTTTCTAGTTGGCATTCAAATATTTGGACACCCACTTGGCTGACAGCTTCTGCATACCCAGCTGCTCATGGATTATAAGCCCAACACATTCCCTGGATATCTGTGTGTCTCAACAGTTGTTTTAGTGGATATTCACCGATCTGCCAAAATCAGGTCATGAACATGGTCAACAATTTCAGGAGTTGACACCATTTGAGGCCTCTCAGACCTTGCTTCATCTTCAGTCTCAAAACCTCCACGCTGAAAGTTTGCACACAACTTATTCACAGTTGAGTGAAGAAGAGCACTTGTCACTCAATGTTTGCATCATACGTTCATGGATTTCCTTTGGAGTTTTCTGCTACAGGAATAGGAGTTTCAAGATGGCTTAGAGTTCCGCACTTGAAAATTCATTGACATGGTTCAATTCCACACTCTTCATTGACATTGTTCAATCAATGATCTGAAACAATGTCAAAGCATAGCATTATGATTCTGCGAATTGTCACTTTACAAGATAAAATAACTCTCTTTTCGGCTACAAAGGCAAAATAACGCTCAGAATTTAGAAAGGTGGTCAGGCTTAGAACTTTTCAACACCCTCGTAGTGATCTGTAGTAAATGTTGTACAATCTCTTCTATGAGTGTTCCTTCCATGATAGATTTCTGTTGAAGGTCTCACAATAATGTAAATCAACTGCCCTCATCCAGTCTCTGCTCAGGTGAGCACAGTGCTTGCATTTTACTGCCATGTTACGTAACTGCTACAAGAAGAAATTAATCATATTTTGCATATAAGGCTCCAAGGTATTTACATCTATATCCATTTAAACCTGATTTTCTTTAACTGACTATTTATAGTTATCATTCTATAAATACTAAGTACGCCTGTTCAATAAAGCACACATTTTTGAACCTGTTTGTAGTGCTGTACTTCCCACTGACAGCCATCTTTCTTTAGCTTAATTCCTGTTATTACTGAAAGAAAGACTCAGCCAAGCTAGAATCTTAACTGTGTAATACTTTACCTTCTGTAGTGTAAGCTCATGGGATATATGCAAATGACCCCTTAAGGACATACTAGTATTTCAGCTACATCTTCTGAATGTCCATGGAGCTTTACTTTTTAAGTTTTAATGGGTATATTCAGGCCAATAAAGCCACCCACACTAGCTGAATTAAATCCTGTTATTTTTGTTAATCATATTTCTTGCAAAAATGTAATACTTTGTTAATTCCATTTCAATGTCATTGTCAGTGAATCCTACATACAGCATACACCAACATGACAATTATTTTTTTATATCATCTTCCAGTTCATGGATGAAAGAATCTGCAATTATTGATCGGTCTGCTTACAAATGCTAATGACAATTTACATAAAATTTCATCACAAAAGAGAAGGAGTTTAAATATGAAGAAAAATATGCTTAAAACTCAGCGGAATGCCATAGTTTTGCATCGTAATTTACAGACATTTCATTGTATCTTAAAAATGCAATTTGCTTTCCAGTCTTATTATCTCATCAAAGGTTCCAGATCCACTTACTACATCAAACTGCTTTGCTTTAGCTACATAGTTCCTTTTAGAAGTGCCCTTAAGCTACGTTGGCTCCGTGGCATACAAGGATGGAGATCTTAATATGACCCAAGTAACCAGGGTTCAATTAGTGGACCTGGCATTGTAGAAGGCAGTCAGGAAAAGGGAGGAATGAAGGGGCATGGTCCACTCATCTCTTCCAGGACATGGGTGGTTCTGTGCACTTGGGGGGGCATTGTACAGTGTGATGGTCCTGGCAGCGACTGCAGAAACTGCAGCTTGTGCTTTAGGAAAGGGATGCTTGAAGAGAACTCCCATTGGTGAAGTAAGGGAGCTGCCTCCACAGTCAGTCTATTGCATATCCCCCCTAAGTGCTTCACCGGGTGTATGTAGGGACTAGGGCTTAAAGCAACAAAAATCTGGAACCACTCATGAAGGCTGTCTGAATGATGGTGCTTACCAGCTGACTCTCATGACAGTGGTGAAGAATGAATGGATCAATAGGCCAGGAGGGAAATGATGATCAACACACAGTGGGGACAAAGACAGCAAAAAACGTGCCCTTAAACTACTTGATAAAAGACTAAGCATGACCAAAGCAAAAAAAATATATACATATATACATTACCACAGATTCGCAAGTAGTTACTAGGCTCACACACAGTCCAGATAACTACGGAGGAGCCTAGTGAAATTCCGCATTTGCTCTAGGGAATTGTTTGGGCAAATGGAAGCTGAAGGACTCAAACCCTGGACTATAGTAAATAACTTGTTAACAACACATGGCCTCCATTTTCTTCACTAACTGCCAGACTAAGCTTGGGAGTCTTATTTATTTTATTTTTATTTTTTTATTTACTCTTTTTTTAACCAAGTAAGCCCACAGGATATAAACTTCTGAAGTGGGATCACTGTGTGACTAAGTGAACTTGTTCAGAGTTTCACTGACAAATAGAAGGTAAGGGAATCAAACTCTGGAGTACAGAAAGCAGCCTGCCCATAGCCATAACCATCTGCTAATGAGTAAAAACAAAGGCATGCAAACATTTTCAGCAGTGTGAAAAAAAAATCACAACTTCTACTCTTGCAAAATGTTCAAGTGTCAAGTACAAACTGTGGAGCTGGAGAAGAGTGGTAACTTGTGATACTTAGTTACACGCATATATTTTAGACGCACTGACTGTATGTATTATTAATTAGCACTCGTGCATGATACATCATGCTAGAAAAGTAATAACAGATAAAAGCTAGGATGTTACTGACCAAGATGATCCTCACTGGAATGCAAAGCAGAATATAGTCGAGTACAGCTTTTGAGCATTGGTGTTGGGGGATGCCAACTACTAAAGTAATACTAACCATGAAATATGTACAACATAGCTGTCTGGACTGCACAGCAAGAACAAACATACAAAGTATGATATATAAACAAAAGGCTAATATAAGAAAGGATCATTAACTTTAACATGTACTGTGAGTTTATGGAGTTGATCTAAAGTTATGCTAGTATTTCATTTTTAATGCAGCTAGTTAATAATTTATAATACTTTCTCAACTCCTGTGCCTAGAATGCCACCCATGACAACAGCCAATAGAAGGGCAACAGCATGTTGTGGGACACCAACTGGACCACCAATAGCTTTAAAAAGAACATTTGACAGTTCACAAAACTATTAAAAACAACTATGACTGAGATACTTTTAATGACAGTTTGTGTTTCAAAGGTAGCAATGGGCTACCAAGTTGCTACGTAATGTAACAACTTAATAACTTCCTGAAACCTTAAAAATGACAGTTTACAAACTGACATTAAGTAAGCATAATTGCAGTGTCTTATAGTAGAGGGACACCAAAACATAAATGAGAGTATTGCCCAGGTTGTCAAATTGCCTTGATATATATATAGCCCTTGAGATATGAAAACTGTACACTTACCGTAATGATAGCTCTAGGTGATCTGTGTCCATCTTCTTCAACCATCAAGTCTTGGCCACAGGCTCAAGTCAACAAGAGCAGAAAGACATTATTCCGACTTACAACTCCTCCACAAATCCCAAAATCCTCTGTACCTCCTGATTGTCTCCAGATGTGAAATGTCAATTGCAAGTCAACCAAAAAAAAAAAAAACTGATAACATAATCCATAGAATATACAGGTACTGCCTAAACATCCCTTGGACCTCATGTCCATAGCAAGGGAATTTGGATGGATATGTTGAGAAAACTGAGCACAAGTCACCCAGATCTGTCATAATGGTGAGTGCAAATATTTCAGGTTATCTTGTCCATCATCTTCAACCACTTTAATACAGCCCTAGTCCACCCTGTTGTCCACCTGAGTGGAATCAGGAAAGGGTACCATGGATGATAGTAGTCCCAAAGAAAGACCTATCCCTGAGATCTCATTAAGATCATTTATCTATATATTTATTGACATTTGAATTACCAGGAAAGTACAACTAGGTAGGAGCCCACTTACCCACAGAGGCCCAGGGAGAAAAGTTCCAAAGTATTACAAAACATTTTAAGAACAATAATTTTACAGTCTTTAACAATAATACAAAAACAAATGCAATTTAAATAATTATACCAGATTCAACATAATATGAAAACATTGGTCAAGTATAGATACAAGTTATATGACAATGATTTACTAGTTAGAGAAATTTTTGCCAGTTTATAGAGAAATTAAAGATAAGTTAGTATAATACAAAAAGGACATGCAAAACGAAGTGAGAGAAAAACAGGCTTATGGTATATTTAGACAGAAAGCCAAAGGAGAGAAATTGATAGAAGTAAGAAAGTGAAGGAAGAAGGGAGAATAAGGAGGTGTATGGTATGAATTGGTAATTGCTCACATTTAGGGATGTAGTTATCCTGGTGTTGAGCAAGAACAGAGCCAGATTTTGGCTAGGACAGTTTTCAGAATGTTTTAAAATGACTGGAGGGCGAGTGTCAACCTGATGGATAGAAGTAATGAGTTCCAGGCCTTAGTAACATGGTACGAGTACAGACAATGCTAAGTAGATTTGATAGGTTTGTGGACAGAGAGGCGTTTGGAGCTTATAGTGTCTTATGAAAGTATATGCAGAGAAGCTGATGATGCTGCCAGACAAATCTCAGTCAGTCAGGCATTTTTAAAGAAGGCTAGGAAGAAGACACCACTCTAGCTGAGTGGACAATAGGCCTGCTTGGCAAAGGCTTGTCATATTTTTTAAAACAGAGTATCATATATTCCTTCACCGACTGAGATGGTGTTATTTTAGATATCTGGTATTCCAGCTTGACAAGAACAAAATGGACAAACAACTGAGAATTGTTTCATATTGATTTTGTTTTATCCAAATAAAAACATAATTATCTGTTGGCATCCAAGGTAATTGCTCTGTCTGAGTATTCTGGGTAAACTATCAGTATTTATGTATTTTCTTTTTTAATTTGTTAACCAGTGAAGGGCTCTGCTTAAGCTGGACCATTTTCAGATCTGCTTGGGGTACACACCATGTCAAAATGAAGTACAAGCTTGGAAGCTATATGGGTTTATATATTGCATATTAAATAACTCCATATATCTTTCAAGCCTGTACGTGTGTGTGTGTGTGTGTGTGTGTGTGTGTGTGTGTGTGTGTGTGTGTGTGTGTGTGTGTGTGTGTGTGTGTGTGTGTGTGTGTGTGTGTGTGTGTGTGTATAAACATCTGTGTGTATAAATATATATGTATATAAATACATATAGATGCATAAATAGCTAACCCAGTAAACCAGTATTTACAGTATAACATATAGGCATGATAAATTCAGTAGGACTAGCAACCAAATGTTAGAAATAGATTCAGTGTACCAGGCTAGAGAAGAATTAATTAATGGAAGCATACAGAGAATGTCAGTAATTTCATTGTATGGAAAGAAAGAACATTTGTCTTCTACTTTTTTCAGTTTTGGGTGAAACTGAAGAAATTATTTTAAGGATTCACTAGACAATCTCGAAATACTGAAATGTCGAATTTCAGTATTTCGAGACTGAATAATGGAAAACTCACATACCCGAAAACCCAAAACCGCGAATAACACAATTGCGACCATTCACACACACACACACACACACACACACACACACACACACACACACACACACACACACACAAACCAGCACATAAGCACACACACATACACCTACCTAACTACACTAAAACAAACATAACAACACATACAAACACAACATAACACACAAACACACCTACCCTACCTATAAGCAGGAGGTCAAGCCCCACTGCATGCCCCATGTGGGGGGCTGCACCCCACACACCCCCACTTATATATTCTAACTCTGAGGTTGCACTAAACACACGAACACACAAAAAACACTACACACACACACTCACACACACTAAAATCCCTACACAATACCCTTACACAAACACCACTTACCTGAAACCCCAGATAAATCCACAAACTGCACCACATGTCACGAACGCAACACCACGATAGCAGATTCGACATTTCCGCATTCGACATAGTGCCGTTTTGTGTAACTGCACTTTCCACTATTCAGTCTCAACATACTGAAATTCAATATTTCAGTACGTCAAGATTGTCTAGTGAATCCAATTTTAAAGGGGCTGATTCCCAAAATCAGGTATCCCTTATAGAGAAACTGTGGTATATGTTGCAAAGTTTACTGTGCAGGGATGCTGGATGAAGAGCCTGAATAGCCTTCATGCTGCGCAGGTGGATCAGCGATACTATATCCAGAGGCCACAAGATCCAAATGATTTCTCTCCATCTGCTTGACCTCGGAATCCACCAAATGAAGTCCACAAAGTTACAGGATTCTACCTACTAAAACAGCTCAGATGGCTTAGTTGTAAATTGCTGTGGCTATGGTGTGCAGGATTCTGGGTTCGGAACTGGCAAGGGCTGATTATTTGGGGGTGGGAGGGTGGCCTAATGGTTAAGGTTGTTTGCCTTACAAACACAAGGTGCAGGGTTTGAGTCTCACAAGGGATAATTGGCTAGGCTTACAATGGCTCACAAGGGCACTTAGCCTAGTACTAACCTATGAACCTATGAACACGGATTTTGCCAGTAGATGACAAGATTCTTGTGGTCATCTAACCCTCTTATTTATAGGTTACAGGATTTCCCCAAATTTGTATTCATCAAGGGAAGATCACTGGAAAATATGAAGGCCTCTCCAAACACCATTATATTGGGCGACTTCAACTACCCAAACATGGACTGGGAGCATTACTCTAGCTCCAACACCCCAGCCCAAAGGTTCCTAGAATTTATAAACTCAAATGCTATGGAACAACTTGTTACCACTCCCACAAGAGGGGAAAACATACTGGACCTGATCATCACCAACATGGGGACTCTATGCTCCAGACCAGAAGTGTATCCCTCACTGGTAAGATCAGACCATAAACTAATCTCACTGGATATTCACATCCCGACTCCACCCCCTGCCCTGAAAACTACAGTGAAAAACTTCTCTAAAGCAAATTTCACACTCCTCAAAACCGAGGTGGAATCCTTCAAAGACCCCGGGCCTGTGGAAAATATGGCAAAATCCTTTATAATTGCATTCTATGAACACCTTCAGGAATGCATTGATCATGAAATCCCAAATAAAACCAAGACCCAATCCTCCAAAGGCAGGCGTCCTGTCTGGTGGACCCCAGCCATAAACAAACTATACAATAGAAGGAGGAAGCTACTACATGATAGAGCAAAATCCCAAAAAGGGGAGGCATCTCTGATCAGTATTAGCAAAAAACTACGGGCACTCATAAAATCGTCTAAGGCCAGCTTCGAGAGAAAAATTGCACAGGACACTAAGGATAATCACAAGGCTTTCTTTAGTTATGTTAGGAACCTGGGTGGGAATTCCCAGATATGCTCAGAATTAGTCCAAAATGACAAAAAATACACCGAACCCACAGACATTGCCAACATCCTAGCTGACAGGTTCAGCGCAAACTCCCCACCAAAAGGGCAAATATCTATCCCAGCAGAGTGCTGCCCCCCCTGACATCTCAGATGCTCAGGTAACAGCTGCCCTCTCCAAAGCAAAAAACACAGCATCAATGGGACCAGACAGTGTCCCGGGCTGCATCCTACATGAACTCCAAGAAGAGCTAAACCCAAACATAAAACTACTGTTCAATCTCAGCCTTACTACAGGATATGTACCCAAAGAGTGGAGTACAGCAACAGTGGTCCCTCTCCACAAAGGTGGTGCCTCAACGGATCCTGGAAACTATCGCCCCATAAGCCTGACTAGCTTGGTCTGCAAAGCTATGGAAAGGATCATCATGGACCTCATAAATAAAGATATTGGGGACCTACAGACACTGGATCCTACCCAGTTCGGCTTTGTTAAGGGCAGATCCTGCCTCTTAAACCAGGTTGATTTCTTTGAAACAGTCACCAAGGCCATTGACAAGGGGAAGGTGGTCCACACAGCCTACCTAGACCCCGCAAAAGCCTTCGATACAATACCCCACTCGGGCATTATAGATAAGCTCACCAGCTTAAATATAAACCCCTATGTCACTAGATGGGTTGCAAACTGGCTCAAGGACAGAACTCACATGGTTAGAATTGCTGGAGCCATGTCAGACTCCAAACCAGTTACAAGTGGCGTCCCACAAGGCTCAGTCCTGGGACCTCTCTTGTTCGGTATATATTTCTCGGAGGTACAGGTGAACACGGAAGGACTGTGGCTGACCAAGTTCGCAGATGACTGCAAACTGGGCACCAGAATTGACTCTCCAGCCGACACAAGCATCCTCCAAAAGGGCCTCATAGAAACAGACAACTGGTGCCAGAGCCATTACCTCAAGCTAAATGCTAAAAAGTGTATAGTCATCCCCTTGGGCAAAAACAAAGTGCCCACAAATTACCATATAGGTGGTAATCCATTAAGTACAGAAGAAGTAATTAGGGACCTGGGGACCCAAGTTGATAGCAATCTCTCATTTGACAACCACGTGGCCAAAGTGGTTAGAAAAACATTTTATATAGCCCACCTAATCATGAAGGGATTTACATCTAGATCAGGGACGCCATCGTGCCTCTTTACTCATCCCTCATCAGGCCCATAATTGAGTACAATGCCCCTTTTGGGATGTACCTTACCAGACACCTGCAGCAAATGGAAAGACCCCAAAAGTACCTCACCAAGAGGATCAAAGGGCTCAAACAGATGCCATATGCTGCCCGGTTAAAGAAACTCCAGCTCTACTCAGTGGCATACCGCCTGCTCAGAGGCGATCTGTGCGTGACGTATAAAGCCATGTCCAACCCGGAATTAATGGACATGCTGCACCTCAGAAAATCCAAATCCCATTGAGCTATGCACTCGAGAGACTTGAACCTCAGCACTGAAATAAATAGGACATGCTGGAGGGACAGATTCATAACCCAGGGGCTCCCTTCACTCTGGAATAAAATCCCAGTCCAGGTTAGGCAGAGTCCCTCATTGACTCTCTTCAAGAGGAATCTTGATGAGTGGATGGGAGATCATAGGTTTACCCCGGGTATCACTTCTGTGTCACTGTTAGACAGAGGCACAGTATACTAACCTCGAAAAAGGGCATAGCAAAATTAATTTAAAATGGGTGGCGAAAGCCAAACACACTCTGGCTAGGCTTATAAATGCCCTAGGGCAGATAGCCTAGTATGAACCTATGAACCTAAGATGCAGACAAATCTGTTCCATTGTATTCATCAGTATTGGGGGTTACTGTTTCCTCAGGAAATCAACCAACCTCCTGCTTCATTTATGCTTAGCACATCTTCTTGGTAAGGAAGACCTCAAGAGTAAGAGAAAGGTGAGACTGACCCAGACCTACAGAAAATATCCTAATCTTTGTCATCCAAACCTCTATCCCACTAGGAAGAGGTGAAAATTTCAAGTACAGAAAGAGATGAGCTCCGGACTGAGGGTAGCACACTGACAGAGCACACTGGCACTTGCACCTGAAGGTACGATATCAGCACCGGACCAGACTGCAGTATTCCATTCTGCCCAGTGAGCAGCAATGCTGAAGTCAACTTTACCAGTGAAAAATATGTAGTTACCAAGACAAAGAGCTCCATCAATGCTGAGAGGTTCAACTCCTGGCTTCTTTATGCTACGAGTTAGAAGACCAATGATTTGGAATGGTATTGGGGGTTTCTACATGGATGCTGGCCTTGGGTCCTTGACACTGAGCCTCAACATTGAAGGAAAGCTTGGAGCCACTGGAATCAGTACTGACAGAATCAGAGTCAATGGCACAAATGGTCTGAAGGGACTCTTTGTGATCCTACAATGTGGACAGGCCTGAGGCTCTAATTGACATTGATGAAAGAGCCTGCTGTGGATCTGCTGACCTTGACTCAAGTGCTGAGACTGGAGCCTATAAAGAAGGAAATGGTTCAGGAAGAACTGAAGAGTGGTCCCCAACTGCTGAGACCACAGACAAGAAAGATGCAGATCCATCTTAATCTGTATTAAAAAAAAAATTTCCACCATTTTATTATTATTAAACATTATAACTTTGCTCCTGTGCAGGGAAACAACATTATTTGAAACAAATTACTTAGTTAAAGGAGGCCTGGGAGAAATAAGAAATAATTCCAAATATGGTAGACATTACAGGGAAATAATGGACTGCCCAGATGTGTTGTAAGAGCAGACGATTCAAGTGGAGGGCCTTCCCACCCCTGGGAAGGTCTATTATCGCTCAATAAAACCCAGGCAGGGCATTAATCTGCTTAGAAACTGAGCTATCTGTTAAGATGTCTGTTAAGTTGTTTTGTTTTTGCTTTATTATAACTATATATATATATATATATATATATATATATATATATATATATATATATATATATATATATATATGGGTCTACTTCACTTACCCAACATCCCACACATAACCGACACGCAAAACACCAAGCCAAGAACACTGACATTGCACAACACCGAAACCACACATACTCGACACACATAATACTGACACTTCAAAATCCCAACACACCTCTGTAAAACATACACACAACACATACAAACAACATACAAAAGAAAAGACAAAACAATCAGCATAAAACTACCTACTTCCCCCTCACTTACACCCTGCCCACCATCTACACTAAACTAAACCCTCACCACTAAAATAAAACATACACTAAAAATAAAAAATCTAAGACACTTACCTTCACATTTCACATTCACCCCCCCATAACTTAAATACACTAACTCTGAGATCGTAGTACAATGTCCACAAGAACAGAGTTCCTGTTCTGCTCAAGTTGAACTGTCAACCATTCAGAAGTCGGCATTCTGACATGTCAGTCATCAGACACGTTGAGCATTTCGGCATGCTGTTTTGTGTGCCGGTCTACTGAGATTTTGGTAATCTCAAGTATACTCATATATACACACACACACACACACACACACACACACACACACACACACACACACACACACACACACACACACACACACAGTATACTACACCTTTGATGTAAAATAGTTCCTCCAACTAATGTTTCAGTTGGTATAGCATATGAAATTGCTATTGAAGGAAGTATTTTATATTCAAAATATAAGTTATGTAAGCCTTTAATGATATCTAATCTCAGACATTTACACACAGATTCATATTTGGGGTTGGGAGGGTGGCCTAATGGTTAAGGTTGTTTGCCTTACAAACACAAGGTGCAGGGTTTGAGTCTCACAAGGGATAATTGGCTAGGCTTACAATGGCTCACAAAGGCACTTAGCCTAGTACTAACCTATGAACCTATGAACACGGATTTTGCCAGTAGATGACAAGATTCGTGTGGTCATCTAACCCTCTTATTTATAGGTTACAGGATTTCCCCAGATTTGTATTCATCAAGGGAAGATCACTGGAAAATATGAAGGTCTCTCCAAACACCATTATATTGGGCGACTTCAACTACCCAAACATGGACTGGGAGCATTACTCTAGCTCCAACACCCTAGCCCAAAGGTTCCTAGAATTTATAAACTCAAATTCTATGGAACAACTTGTTACCACTCCCACAAGAGGGAAAACATACTGGACCTGATCATCACCAACATGGGGACTCTATGCTCCAGACCAGAAGTGTATCCCTCACTGGTAAGATCAGACCATAAACTAATCTCACTGGATATTCACATCCCGACTTCACCCCCTTTCCTGAAAACTACAGTGAAAAACTTCTCTAAAGCAAATTTCACACTCCTCAAAACCGAGGTGGAATCCTTCAAAGCCCACGCGCCTGTGGAAAATATGGCCCAGACAAAATCCTTTATAAACGCATTCTATGAACACCTTCAGGAATGCATGGATCATGCAATCCCAAATAAAACCAAGACCCAATCCTCCAAAGGCAGATGTCCTGTCTGGTGGACCCCAGCCATTAACAAACTATACAATAGAAGGAGGAAGCTACTACATGATAGAGCAAAATCCCAAAAAGAGAAGGCATCTCTGATCAGTATTAGCAAAAAACTACGGGCACTCATAAAATCGTCTAAGGCCAGCTTCGAGAGAAAAATTGCACAGGACACTAAGGATAATCACAAGGCTTTCTTTAGTTATGTTAGGAACCTGGGTGGGAATTCCCAGATATGCTCAGAATTAGTCCAAAATGACAAAAAATACACCGAACCCACAGACATTGCCAACATCCTAGCTGACAGGTTCAGCGCAAACTACCCCCCCTCCCCACCAAAAGGGCAAATATCTATCCCAGCAGAGTGCTGCCCCCCTGACATCTCAGATGCTCAGGTAACAGCTGCCCTCTCCAAAGCAAAAAACACAGCATCAATGTGACCAGACAGTGTCCCGGGCTGCATCCTACATGAACTCCAAGAAGAGCTAAACCCAAACATAAAACTACTGTTCAATCTCAGCCTTACTACAGGATATGTACCCAAAGAGTGGAGTACAGCAACAGTGGTCCCTCTCCACAAAGGTGGTGCCTCAACGGATCCTGGAAACTATCGCCCCATAAGCCTGACTAGCTTGGTCTGCAAAGCTATGGAAAGGATCATCATGGACCTCATAAATAAAGATATTGGGGACCTACAGACACTGGATCCTACCCAGTTCGGCTTTGTTAAGGGCAGATCCTGCCTATTAAACCTGGTTGATTTCTTTGAAACAGTCACCAAGGCCATTGACAAGGGAAGGTGGTCCACACAGCCTACCTAGACCCCAAAAGCCTTCGATACAATACCCCACTCGGGCATTATAGATAAGCTCACCAGCTTAAATATAAACCCCTATGTCACTAGATGGGTTGCAAACTGGCTCAAGGACAGAACTCACATGGTTAGAATTGCTGGAGCCATGTCAGACTCCAAACCAGTTACAAGTGGCATCCCACAAGGCTCAGTCCTGGGACCTCTCTTGTTCGGTATATATTTCTCGGAGGTACAGGCGAACACGGAAGGACTGTGGCTGACCAAGTTCGCAGATGACTGCAAACTGGGCAGCAAAATTGACTCTCCAGCCGACACAAGCATCCTCCAAAAGGGCCTCATAGAAACAGACAACTGGTGCCAGAGCCATTACCTCAAGCTAAATGCTAAAAAGTGTATAGTCATCCCCTTGGGCAAAAACAAAGTGCCCACAAATTACCACATAGGTGGTAATCCATTAAGTACAGAAGAAGTAATTAGGGACCTGGGGACCCAAGTTGATAGCAATCTCTCATTTGACAACCACGTGGCCAAAGTGGTTAGAAAAACATTTTATATAGCCCACCTAATCATGAAGGGATTCACATCTAGATCAGGGGACGTCATCGTGCCACTTTACTCATCCCTCATCAGGCCCATAATTGAGTACAATGCCCCTTTTGGGATGTACCTTACCAGACACCTGCAGCAAATGGAAAGACCCCAAAAGTACCTCACCAAGAGGATCAAAGGTCTCAAACAGATGCCATATGCTGCCCGGTTAAAGAAACTCCAGCTCTACTCAGTGGCATACCGCCTGTTCAGAGGCGATCTGTGCCTGACGTATAAAGCCATGTCCAACCCGGAATTAATGGACATGCTGCACCTCAGAAAATCCAAATCCCATTGAGCTACGCACTCGAGAGACTTGAACCTCAGCACTGAAATAAATAGGACATGCTGGAGGGACAGATTCATAACCCAGGGGCTCCCTTCACTCTGGAATAAAATCCCAGTCCAGGTTAGGCAGAGTCCCTCATTGACTCTCTTCAAGAGGAATCTTGATGAGTGGATGGGAGATCGTAGGTTTACCCCGGGTATCACTTCTGTGTCACTGTTAGACAGAGGCACAGTATACTAACCTCGAAAAAGGGCATAGCAAAATTAATTTAAAATGGGTGGCGAAAGCCAAACACACTCTGGCTAGGCTTATAAATGCCCTAGGGCAGATAGCCTAGTATGAACCTATGAACCTAAGATGCAGACAAATCGGTTCCATTGTATTCATCAGTATTGGGGGTTACTGTTTCCTCAGGAAATCAACCAACCTCCTGCTTCATTTATGCTTAGCACATCTTCTTGGTAAGGAAGACCTCAAGAGTAAGAGAAAGGTGAGACTGACCCAGACCTACAGAAAATATCCTAATCTTTGTCATCCAAACCTCTATCCCACCAGGAAGAGGTGAAAATTTCAAGTACAGAAAGAGATGAGCTCCGGACTGAGGGTAGCACACTGACAGAGCACACTGGCACTTGCACCTGAAGGTACGATATCAGCGCCGGACCAGACTTCAGTATTCCATTCTGCCCAGTGAGCAGCAATGCTGAAGTCAACTTTACCAGTGAAAAATATGTAGTTACCAAGACAAAGAGCTCCATCAATGCCGAGAGGTTCAACTCTGGTCTTCTTTATGCTACGAGTTAAAAAACCAATGATTTGGAATGGTATCGGGGGTTTCTGCATGAATGCTGGCCTTAGGTCCTTGACACTGATCCTCAACATTGAAGGAAAGCTTGGAGCCACTAGAATCAGCACTGACAGAATCAGAGTCAATGGCACAAATGGTCTGAAGGGACTCTTTCTGGTCCTACAATGTGGACAGGCCTGAGGCTCTAATTGACATTGATGAAAGAGCCTGCTGTGGATCTGCTGACCTTGACTCAAGTGCTGAGACTGGAGCCTATAAAGAAGGAAATGGTTCAGGAAGAACTGAAGAGTGGTCCCCAACTGCTGAGACCACAGACAAGAAAGATGCAGATCCATCTTAATCTGTATTAAAAAAAAAAAATTTCCACCATTTTATTATTATTAACACGGATTTTGCCAGTAGATGACAAGATTCTTGTGGTCATCTAACCCTCTTATTTATAGGTTACAGGATTTCCCCAAATTTGTATTCATCAAGGGAAGATCACTGGAAAATATGAAGGCCTCTCCAAACACCATTATATTGGGCGACTTCAACTACCCAAACATGGACTGGGAGCATTACTCTAGCTCCAACACCCCAGCCCAAAGGTTCCTAGAATTTATAAACTCAAATGCTATGGAACAACTTGTTACCACTCCCACAAGAGGGGAAAACATACTGGACCTGATCATCACCAACATGGGGACTCTATGCTCCAGACCAGAAGTGTATCCCTCACTGGTAAGATCAGACCATAAACTAATCTCACTGGATATTCACATCCCGACTCCACCCCCTGCCCTGAAAACTACAGTGAAAAACTTCTCTAAAGCAAATTTCACACTCCTCAAAACCGAGGTGGAATCCTTCAAAGCCCCCGGGCCTGTGGAAAATATGGCAAAGACCGCAAAATCCTTTATAAACGCATTCTATGAACACCTTCAGGAATGCATGGATCATGCAATCCCAAATAAAACCAAGACCCAATCCTCCAAAGGCAGACGTCCTGTCTGGTGGACCCCAGCCATAAACAAACTATACAATAGAAGGAGGAAGCTACTACATGATAGAGCAAAATCCCAAAAAGAGAAGGCATCTCTGATCAGTATTAGCAAAAAACTACGGGCACTCATAAAATCGTCTAAGGCCAGCTTCGAGAGAAAAATTGCACAGGACACTAAGGATAATCACAAGGCTTTCTTTAGTTATGTTAGGAACCTGGGTGGGAATTCCCAGATATGCTCAGAATTAGTCCAAAATGACAAAAAAATACACGAACCCACAGACATTGCCAACATCCTAGCTGACAGGTTCAGCAAACTCCCCACCAAAAGGGCAAATATCTATCCCAGTAGAGTGATGTCCCCGTGACATCTCAGTTGCTTAGGTGGCGGCTGCCCTCTCCAAAGATAACACAGCATAAAAGGGACCAGACAGTGTTCCCGGCTGCATCCTACATGAACTCCAAGAAGAGCTAAACCCAAACATAAAACTACTGTTCAATCTCAGCCTTACTACAGGATATGTACCCAAAGAGTGGAGTACAGCAACAGTGGTCCCTCTCCACAAAGGTGGTGCCTCAACGGATCCTGGAAACTATCGCCCCATAAGCCTGACTAGCTTGGTCTGCAAAGCTATGGAAAGGATCATCATGGACCTCATAAATAAAGATATTGGGGACCTACAGACACTGGATCCTACCCAGTTCGGCTTTGTTAAGGGCAGATCCTGCCTCTTAAACCAGGTTGATTTCTTTGAAACAGTCACCAAGGCCATTGACAAGGGAAGGTGGTCCACACAGCCTACCTAGACCCCAAAAGCCTTCGATACAATACCCCACTCGGGCATTATAGATAAGCTCACCAGCTTAAATATAAACCCTATGTCACTAGATGGGTTGCAAACTGGCTCAAGGACAGAACTCACATGGTTAGAATTGCTGGAGCCATGTCAGACTCCAAACCAGTTACAAGTGGCGTCCCACAAGGCTCAGTCCTGGGACCTCTCTTGTTCGGTATATATTTCTCGGAGGTACAGGTGAACACGGAAGGACTGTGGCTGACCAAGTTCGCAGATGACTGCAAACTGGGCACCAGAATTGACTCTCCAGCCGACACAAGCATCCTCCAAAAGGGCCTCATAGAAACAGACAACTGGTGCCAGAGCCATTACCTCAAGCTAAATGCTAAAAAGTGTATAGTCATCCCCTTGGGCAAAAACAAAGTGCCCACAAATTACCATATAGGTGGTAATCCATTAAGTACAGAAGAAGTAATTAGGGACCTGGGGACCCAAGTTGATAGCAATCTCTCATTTGACAACCACGTGGCCAAAGTGGTTAGAAAAACATTTTATATAGCCCACCTAATCATGAAGGGATTTACATCTAGATCAGGGGACGTCATCGTGCCTCTTTACTCATCCCTCATCAGGCCCATAATTGAGTACAATGCCCCTTTTGGGATGTACCTTACCAGACACCTGCAGCAAATGGAAAGACCCCAAAAGTACCTCACCAAGAGGATCAAAGGGCTCAAACAGATGCCATATGCTGCCCGGTTAAAGAAACTCCAGCTCTACTCAGTGGCATACCGCCTGCTCAGAGGCGATCTGTGCGTGACGTATAAAGCCATGTCCAACCCAGAATTAATGGACATGCTGCACCTCAGAAAATCCAAATCCCATTGAGCTATGCACTCGAGAGACTTGAACCTCAGCACTGAAATAAATAGGACATGCTGGAGGGACAGATTCATAACCCAGGGGCTCCCTTCACTCTGGAATAAAATCCCAGTCCAGGTTAGGCAGAGTCCCTCATTGACTCTCTTCAAGAGGAATCTTGATGAGTGGATGGGAGATCATAGGTTTACCCTGGGTATCACTTCTGTGTCACTGTTAGACAGAGGCACAGTATACTAACCTCGAAAAAGGGCATAGCAAAATTAATTTAAAATGGGTGGCGAAAGCCAAACACACTCTGGCTAGGCTTATAAATGCCCTAGGGCAGATAGCCTAGTATGAACCTATGAACCTAAGATGCAGACAAATCTGTTCCATTGTATTCATCAGTATTGGGGTTACTGTTTCCTCAGGAAATCAACCAACCTCCTGCTTCATTTATGCTTAGCACATCTTCTTGGTAAGGAAGACCTCAAGAGTAAGAGAAAGGTGAGACTGACCCAGACCTACAGAAAATATCCTAATCTTTGTCATCCAAACCTCTATCCCACTAGGAAGAGGTGAAAATTTCAAGTACAGAAAGAGATGAGCTCCGGACTGAGGGTAGCACACTGACAGAGCACACTGGCACTTGCACCTGAAGGTACGATATCAGCACCGGACCAGACTGCAGTATTCCATTCTGCCCAGTGAGCAGCAATGCTGAAGTCAACTTTACCAGTGAAAAATATGTAGTTACCAAGACAAAGAGCTCCATCAATGCTGAGAGGTTCAACTCCTGGCTTCTTTATGCTACGAGTTAGAAGACCAATGATTTGGAATGGTATTGGGGGTTTCTACATGGATGCTGGCCTTGGGTCCTTGACACTGAGCCTCAACATTGAAGGAAAGCTTGGAGCCACTGGAATCAGTACTGACAGAATCAGAGTCAATGGCACAAATGGTCTGAAGGGACTCTTTGTGATCCTACAATGTGGACAGGCCTGAGGCTCTAATTGACATTGATGAAAGAGCCTGCTGTGGATCTGCTGACCTTGACTCAAGTGCTGAGACTGGAGCCTATAAAGAAGGAAATGGTTCAGGAAGAACTGAAGAGTGGTCCCCAACTGCTGAGACCACAGACAAGAAAGATGCAGATCCATCTTAATCTGTATTAAAAAAATTTCCACCATTTTATTATTATTAAACATTATAACTTTGCTCCTGTGCAGGGAAACAACATTATTTGAAACAAATTACTTAGTTAAAGGAGGCCTGGGAGAAATAAGAAATAATTCCAAATATGGTAGACATTACAGGGAAATAATGGACTGCCCAGATGTGTTGTAAGAGCAGGCGATTCAAGTGGAGGGCCTTCCACCCTGGGAAGGTCTATTATCGCTCAATAAAACCCAGGCAGGGCATTAATCTGCTTAGAAACTGAGCTATCTGTTAAGATGTCTGTTAAGTTGTTTTGTTTTTGCTTTATTATAACTATATATATATATATATATATATATATATATATATATATATATATATATATATATATATATATATATATATGGGTCTACTTCACTTACCCAACATCCCACACATAACCGACATAAAACACCAAGCCAAGAACACTGACATTGCACAACACGAAACACACATACTCGACATACATAATACTGACACTTCAAAATCCCAACACACCTCTGTAAAACATACACACAACACATACAAACAACATACAAAAGAAAAGACAAAACAATCAGCATAAAACTACCTACTTCCCCCTCACTTACACCCTGCCCACCATCTACACTAAACTAAACCCTCACCACTAAAATAAAACATACACTAAAAATAAAAAATCTAAGACACTTACCTTCACATTTCACATTCACCCCCCCATAACTTAAATACACTAACTCTGAGATCGTAGTACAATGTCCACAAGAACAGAGTTCCTGTTCTGCTCAAGTTGAACTGTCAACCATTCAGAAGTCGGCATTCTGACATGTCAGTCATCAGACACGTTGAGCATTTCGGCATGCTGTTTTGTGTGCGGTCTACTGAGATTTTGGTAATCTCAAGTATACTCATATATACACACACACACACACACACACACACACACACACACACACACACACACACACACACACACACAGTATACTACACCTTTGATGTAAAATAGTTCCTCCAACTAATGTTTCAGTTGGTATAGCATATGAAATTGCTATTGAAGGAAGTATTTTATATTCAAAATATAAGTTATGTAAGCCTTTAATGATATCTAATCTCAGACATTTACACACAGATTCATATTTGGGGTTGGGAGGGTGGCCTAATGGTTAAGGTTGTTTGCCTTACAAACACAAGGTGCAGGGTTTGAGTCTCACAAGGGATAATTGGCTAGGCTTACAATGGCTCACAAAGGCACTTAGCCTAGTACTAACCTATGAACCTATGAACACGGATTTTGCCAGTAGATGACAAGATTCGTGTGGTCATCTAACCCTCTTATTTATAGGTTACAGGATTTCCCCAGATTTGTATTCATCAAGGGAAGATCACTGGAAAATATGAAGGTCTCTCCAAACACCATTATATTGGGCGACTTCAACTACCCAAACATGGACTGGGAGCATTACTCTAGCTCCAACACCCTAGCCCAAAGGTTCCTAGAATTTATAAACTCAAATTCTATGGAACAACTTGTTACCACTCCCACAAGAGGGGAAAACATACTGGACCTGATCATCACCAACATGGGGACTCTATGCTCCAGACCAGAAGTGTATCCCTCACTGGTAAGATCAGACCATAAACTAATCTCACTGGATATTCACATCCCGACTTCACCCCCTTTCCTGAAAACTACAGTGAAAAACTTCTCTAAAGCAAATTTCACACTCCTCAAAACCGAGGTGGAATCCTTCAAAGCCCACGCGCCTGTGGAAAATATGGCCCAGACCGCAAAATCCTTTATAAACGCATTCTATGAACACCTTCAGGAATGCATGGATCATGCAATCCCAAATAAAACCAAGACCCAATCCTCCAAAGGCAGATGTCCTGTCTGGTGGACCCCAGCCATTAACAAACTATACAATAGAAGGAGGAAGCTACTACATGATAGAGCAAAATCCCAAAAAGAGAAGGCATCTCTGATCAGTATTAGCAAAAAACTACGGGCACTCATAAAATCGTCTAAGGCCAGCTTCGAGAGAAAAATTGCACAGGACACTAAGGATAATCACAAGGCTTTCTTTAGTTATGTTAGGAACCTGGGTGGGAATTCCCAGATATGCTCAGAATTAGTCCAAAATGACAAAAATACACCGAACCCACAGACATTGCCAACATCCTAGCTGACAGGTTCAGCACAAACTCCCCCCCCCCACCAAAAGGGCAAATATCTATCCCAGCAGAGTGCTGCCCCCCTGACATCTCAGATGCTCAGGTAACAGCTGCCCTCTCCAAAGCAAAAAACACAGCATCAATGTGACCAGACAGTGTCCCGGGCTGCATCCTACATGAACTCCAAGAAGAGCTAAACCCAAACATAAAACTACTGTTCAATCTCAGCCTTACTACAGGATATGTACCCAAAGAGTGGAGTACAGCAACAGTGGTCCCTCTCCACAAAGGTGGTGCCTCAACGGATCCTGGAAACTATCGCCCCATAAGCCTGACTAGCTTGGTCTGCAAAGCTATGGAAAGGATCATCATGGACCTCATAAATAAAGATATTGGGGACCTACAGACACTGGATCCTACCCAGTTCGGCTTTGTTAAGGGCAGATCCTGCCTATTAAACCTGGTTGATTTCTTTGAAACAGTCACCAAGGCCATTGACAAGGGGAAGGTGGTCCACACAGCCTACCTAGACCCCGCAAAAGCCTTCGATACAATACCCCACTCGGGCATTATAGATAAGCTCACCAGCTTAAATATAAACCCCTATGTCACTAGATGGGTTGCAAACTGGCTCAAGGACAGAACTCACATGGTTAGAATTGCTGGAGCCATGTCAGACTCCAAACCAGTTACAAGTGGCATCCCACAAGGCTCAGTCCTGGGACCTCTCTTGTTCGGTATATATTTCTCGGAGGTACAGGCGAACACGGAAGGACTGTGGCTGACCAAGTTCGCAGATGACTGCAAACTGGGCAGCAAAATTGACTCTCCAGCCGACACAAGCATCCTCCAAAAGGGCCTCATAGAAACAGACAACTGGTGCCAGAGCCATTACCTCAAGCTAAATGCTAAAAAGTGTATAGTCATCCCCTTGGGCAAAAACAAAGTGCCCACAAATTACCACATAGGTGGTAATCCATTAAGTACAGAAGAAGTAATTAGGGACCTGGGGACCCAAGTTGATAGCAATCTCTCATTTGACAACCACGTGGCCAAAGTGGTTAGAAAAACATTTTATATAGCCCACCTAATCATGAAGGGATTCACATCTAGATCAGGGGACGTCATCGTGCCACTTTACTCATCCCTCATCAGGCCCATAATTGAGTACAATGCCCCTTTTGGGATGTACCTTACCAGACACCTGCAGCAAATGGAAAGACCCCAAAAGTACCTCACCAAGAGGATCAAAGGTCTCAAACAGATGCCATATGCTGCCCGGTTAAAGAAACTCCAGCTCTACTCAGTGGCATACCGCCTGTTCAGAGGCGATCTGTGCCTGACGTATAAAGCCATGTCCAACCCGGAATTAATGGACATGCTGCACCTCAGAAAATCCAAATCCCATTGAGCTACGCACTCGAGAGACTTGAACCTCAGCACTGAAATAAATAGGACATGCTGGAGGGACAGATTCATAACCCAGGGGCTCCCTTCACTCTGGAATAAAATCCCAGTCCAGGTTAGGCAGAGTCCCTCATTGACTCTCTTCAAGAGGAATCTTGATGAGTGGATGGGAGATCGTAGGTTTACCCGGGTATCACTTCTGTGTCACTGTTAGACAGAGGCACAGTATACTAACCTCGAAAAGGGCATAGCAAAATTAATTTAAAATGGGTGGCGAAAGCCAAACACACTCTGGCTAGGCTTATAAATGCCCTAGGGCAGATAGCCTAGTATGAACCTATGAACCTAAGATGCAGACAAATCGGTTCCATTGTATTCATCAGTATTGGGGGTTACTGTTTCCTCAGGAAATCAACCAACCTCCTGCTTCATTTATGCTTAGCACATCTTCTTGGTAAGGAAGACCTCAAGAGTAAGAGAAAGGTGAGACTGACCCAGACCTACAGAAAATATCCTAATCTTTGTCATCCAAACCTCTATCCCACCAGGAAGAGGTGAAAATTTCAAGTACAGAAAGAGATGAGCTCCGGACTGAGGGTAGCACACTGACAGAGCACACTGGCACTTGCACCTGAAGGTACGATATCAGCGCCGGACCAGACTTCAGTATTCCATTCTGCCCAGTGAGCAGCAATGCTGAAGTCAACTTTACCAGTGAAAAATATGTAGTTACCAAGACAAAGAGCTCCATCAATGCTGAGAGGTTCAACTCCTGGCTTCTTTATGCTACGAGTTAGAAGACCAATGATTTGGAATGGTATTGGGGGTTTCTACATGGATGCTGGCCTTGGGTCCTTGACACTGAGCCTCAACATTGAAGGAAAGCTTGGAGCCACTGGAATCAGTACTGACAGAATCAGAGTCAATGGCACAAATGGTCTGAAGGGACTCTTTGTGATCCTACAATGTGGACAGGCCTGAGGCTCTAATTGACATTGATGAAAGAGCCTGCTGTGGATCTGCTGACCTTGACTCAAGTGCTGAGACTGGAGCCTATAAAGAAGGAAATGGTTCAGGAAGAACTGAAGAGTGGTCCCCAACTGCTGAGACCACAGACAAGAAAGATGCAGATCCATCTTAATCTGTATTAAAAAAAAAATTTCCACCATTTTATTATTATTAAACATTATAACTTTGCTCCTGTGCAGGGAAACAACATTATTTGAAACAAATTACTTAGTTAAAGGAGGCCTGGGAGAAATAAGAAATAATTCCAAATATGGTAGACATTACAGGGAAATAATGGACTGCCCAGATGTGTTGTAAGAGCAGACGATTCAAGTGGAGGGCCTTCCCACCCCTGGGAAGGTCTATTATCGCTCAATAAAACCCAGGCAGGGCATTAATCTGCTTAGAAACTGAGCTATCTGTTAAGATGTCTGTTAAGTTGTTTTGTTTTGCTTTATTATAACTATATATATATATATATATATATATATATATATATATATATATATATATATATATATATATACGGGTCTCCTTCACTTACCCGACATCCCACATAACCGACACGCAAAACACCAAGCCAAGAACACTGACATTGCACAACACCGAAACCACACATACTCGACATACATAATACTGACACTTCAAAATCCCAACACACCTCTGTAAAACATACACACAACACATACAAACAACATACAAAAGAAAAGACAAAACACTCAGCATAAAACTACCTACTTCCCCCTCACTTACACCCTGCCCACCATCTACACTAAACTAAACCCTCACCACTAAAATAAAACATACACTACAAATAAAAAATCTAAGACACTTACCTTCACATTTCACATTCACCCCCCCATAACTTAAATACACTAACTCTGAGATCGTAGTACAATGTCCATAAGAACAGAGTTCCTGTTCTGCTCAAGTTGAACTGTCAACCATTCAGAAGTCGGCATTCTGACATGTCAGTCATCAGACACGTTGAGCATTTCGGCATGCTGTTTTGTGTGCCGGTCTACTGAGATTTTGGTAATCTCAAGTATACTCATATACACACACACACACACACACACACACACACACACACACACACACACACACACACACACACACACACACACACACACACAGTATACTACACCTTTGATGTAAAATAGTTCCTCCAACTAATGTTTCAGTTGGTATAGCATATGAAATTGCTATTGAAGGAAGTATTTTATATTCAAAATATAAGTTATGTAAGCCTTTAATGATATCTAATCTCAGACATTTACACACACATTCATATATACAAATGTAAACAGATAGATGCAGAGCCACAGACAGATTGTGTGAGAGAGAGAGAGAGACACACACACACACACACACACACACACACACACACACACACACACACACACACACACACACACACACACACACACACGTACCAAGCTCTCACACTCACTCACACGCACACAGATATGATAGCCAGTTACAGGCAAGTTACTGACTGTACACCAAAGTTATCTGATTGTGATCAAATGAATAGATACATAAACAATAGCCACAGTAATACATTTTATCTCATTGCTGTCAAGACACACACAATACAAAACTATTGCATCTCCCACAGGCAAGACCATGTTTGCATACATAAACATACACACACCATAATATAGACTCCACATTTTATATCCCCTTTATCAGTTTTATTTATATTTATGAGGTAGCATTCAATGCATTGCACAGAGTCCTGAAATTATACTAAGCATGTGATGGGGCTTTTAAAATCAAAGCTAAAACAAAACTGTCAGCACCACAAAAAGAACACTCCACATAAATAGTGAATATTTTATTTACAACAGACAAGTTATGCCACTTTCAACACAACAGTGTCTTCCTCAGTAACATTAAAATAGTCTTTTCAACATTACTTAAATGGTAAACAAGGTGCGAAAAATATTCAATTAGTTTAAGGAGATACAACTCCTTTTTTAAAGTCCCTTAGTCATTTAACCAATTTTTTAAAAAGCCCCTAAAGTAATTGACCACATTTCTTCTTTTTTACTTTAAATATTTTTTCCAACTTCTAACTTTGGTCAAGCTCCATTAATAGCCAAAAATCAAAATCTTCTTTCCTCTACAAAAAGATTTCTACAACTCTTCAAGAGAAATGTGCTCCACTGCTTGCGTTTCCACAGGGGCAAGCAGTCATAAAAGTTTGATAGTTTTGTTATAACTGCAATAAATCAGCATTCAGTTTGCCTCTGTAGATGTGCTTTAAGCTGAGTGGTGAAGGAAGGAAAGGTAGGGAGTAGGTAAATGGTGCCTAAGAGCAAGCTTTAAGTAGTTGAGCCCAAGTGGCAGAAAGCTCTGATAGTCATACAAATGAATAAAGTGTGTGGCATAACCAGTGTTAAGCGCAGTGCAACATGAAGATCTGAGAGACCTGATGCTGCATCTAGCAGAAATTAATTGATGTAAGACACTTCAATGGTTCTTGAGAAGGAGTTTGTATAAAAGTGTGGCAAGTGGTCACAAGAAGACTGAGGACAGGATTCAGAGACAAGTGCTGTGCACCTGCACAGGCCTCTACTTAAGGGAGTTCACTGTACAGAGAGCTTCTCAGCTAATAAAACATGTATGAGGGAGGGAACAGTGCTGGCATCCTGAGCAAATGACCATATAAGGTAAGAAAGGTGGAAAAATATTAGATTATTCCATGGCAAAAGCACTGCTTCATGTGACAAATGTCTCAGGCAAGGCATGGCAGAATGACTATGCAATGCATGCTCATGTGCTCACTGTAGCATGGTATAGCTACATCTACCACCCATATGGTACAAGAAGGACAGCAAATTGGCCAACAGGTACATCAATGTGGATGTGTACAGCAACATGGTGAACAGGTACATCAATGTGGGTGCATACAGCAACGTGGTGAACAGGTACATCAGTGTGGGTGTGCAGAACAAAGTGATCAACAGGTACATCAGTATGGGTGTGCACAGCAAAGTAACAACCCTGCTGATCATATGAAAGGGGAGTAAATGGAGTAGATGGGGAAGTGGACAGAACAGCAATCAGAACAAAATATATAAGGGTAACCATATTGTATGAAAGGTTGGGGAGAAAGAAGGGTAATTTATTTTAGGGAAAGAGACACTTTTTTAAGGAAGGTATTAAGCAATGGCTGTGGATGAAACAGAGAGAGAAAGACAAGTAGCATGGGTAGACAATTAAACACAGAACATGGATATGAACAGCGGCAGTATACAAACAAACTGTGAGGGGCCAGTGGAACGGACACATACATACTGAAGGCAGACAAATGGTGATAGGGAGGGTTGGGCAATGAACAAAAAATAAGAAGTGACATATGAGAGTGAGAAAACACCAGGAGAGGAATAGGCTGAGGACAACAAACTCAGATATCATTCACCTGGGTGGCTGATGTTATGAGCTTGTTGCGCCCCTGGCATCCCAATAAATAGGGACTTCCAACCATTTTGAAAGAAACTTCAAATTAATGAGGCAAGCATTCAGTTGCTAGTTTGACTCAGCAGTCACCAGCCTCTGCAACTGACGCCAGGAGGCCACTGAAGACTTATCTGGTCCACCTTCATGAAAGCAGCCTTCAACCTCCTGATAAACAGAAATAAAGGATACGGGTGACCTCTCCAGGTCAAAGAGAAGCAAACCTGGTCGCCACTGGTGACCCATTGTTATAGGCAATGGTCGCAGCAGACCGTGGTGAATGCAGCCTTGCCTTCTCCTCTTCTACAAATGGACCTCTAAAATGATGACAAAATGAGAAAAATCATCACACATATATGGTACAAATATAACTGCAGTTGTAAGTTGTACAGTGGACTCACACATATGTCATACATACCCTACTGCCAGGACAGGAGAGGAACTACGCCTTTCTGTGGTACACTTCCATATTCAGCTATGGATCCTCTGCAGCTAGAAAGCAAAGCATGTACTCTTGCATGAACATGCAGAACAGTTAGATATTAGAGGACAATTATACCGAAAAAAAAATTAATAGAAGATATTTCAGGCTCCCTCTCCTGATTCTCTGCTTCCAATTGATGGAGCAGATCAGATAGCACTGCTTCAGGTCACTATACCTAAGCCAACAGTGCTCACCAGAAAAGGATGATGTCAGTGGCATTACTCACCCTTCCAGCTTGTGCAGGCATCCACTTTATGTAGTGGGACATTGTAACTGCCCAGCAGATATTCTCTGATGTTTCTGTGCATTAAAAATGGGAACTTCCTGCTGCCCCTGGCATACAAAGCTGAAGCCCTGTGTTCCCCATTGCCTGAAGCAGCCATGGCCACTCAGTCAAGAAGCAAAATGGTAGTCCTGTGTGCACAGAAGCATGTTTGTGTTTCATGTGTCATACACGTACTGCACCATAACACTAGTACATAGTAGTAGCATTTCATCTTGATGATACAGGTATACACATTGAACATGCATTAGCATGCAGGTCACATGCTTAGTGGTCACCCTGATGTCCATAGCTAGTGCCAACATGTTTGGATAGCTCACTGCACACCAGCAATGGCACTAAATACATTCATTGGCATAATCTCTTCATTATCAGGCTGCTGTTAGCAAATTTAAAACTGGTGTAATTTTAAGCAATATCACATAATGGTACCCCTCTAAAGAAGAGGAATTTCAGTAAAGTCTATGTGGATGAGGAGCTCCCCAGAATGAAGGAAAGAATCATGTCTTCTACAAAAACAACAAATCCTGTGTTGGATGTTAGTGAGAGAAAAGCATAAGTCATGGTTTATGTGTAAGTGGGAACCCATGACAGTGACATGGCACTGTATGGGAGACTGGGTTTCTACAACAATATATTAAAGCATGGTAACAATGCATACATGTGTGAGAAGTTGTACATAGCACTAACTGCATCTGGTTATCAGGTGCCTAAAATGGAGAGACTATAGCCAGTATGTGCATCCCACAGAGTATATTACATAGTCATTGACTTGCATTTTTCACAGGCAGGTGTACAGAGACTAACTTAATCACACAAGAAAGACAACCCCTTGAAATGCTCACTAGCCAGGAGGATAAAATGCTAGAGCAGTCCCTCAGTACACATGGCATGTACCACCTGGGCAAATGTGCCACAGATAAGCATTATTGAAAGTAGCTTTGAAAGGGACTTGTGCAGAATGTGAATGCAGAGGTCATCCATAATAGGTCTCTATAGCAAGAGTGATGAAGAATTACTGATCTGATACTCCATGCAAGGGACAATGCAAAAGACAGGTCCACTCCAGGGTAGACAACCAACAATGTAGCTGTTCACTGAGCTCAAGGAATTTTGGGTGTCCATCACCAGATTGGGGGTCAGGTCAAGGTAGGCAGATTGCATCATTTTACCCTCATCTATTCCCTTTCTGACCTTCTGAAAGAAGTCCACCTGGTTCAATAAACATGACCTTCCTTTGCCAAAGCCAAAGTGGGATGGATTCAGTGCCTGAAGGTTTCCTATGTCTCTGGTGATCATTTCCTTGATAATTGTTTCCATGGCTTTGCATATAAGGACTAGTCAAACTAATGGGTCTGTAGTTCCTGGGATGTGTTGATGCTCCACCTTTCTAAAAAAGGATGACCTTTGCAGTCCTCCATTCTCAGGGCATGAAACCTGTTTTAAGACTATAGTTAAATAGTAATGCCAGTGGCTCTGATAGTTCATATTGTAGACTCTTCAGGAGGCATTCCGGAATATTATCAGTGCCCATTGAGGATGCATTCTTGGCATAAGCGAGCAGAGCCTGGAATGCTCTCTGTTTATATTGGAAGGGTTATGTTTGAAGGTATTTCTTGGGAGTGGCTGGGGGTGTGTGGGGAATAAACTGTTTTTGTCAACCAGCATACTCGTCGTATCACCTGATTCAGTGAATGTTGCACCATTAACCACCAGTTCTGCCTTTGAGGTTTCTGACATAGCTGAAGAAAGCTTTATGGTATCTTTTGCCTGAGAGGCTGTCTTGACCTCAAAATTGGCTTTATTGGACTTAACTAGTCTTTGTAGTTTCTTGTTTAATTTGATGAGAGAGTTCTCATCTTTATGGGAGTTACACTTCTTGATTTTAGCCATGTTTTTTTCCCTTTTGTTGTATAACCTATTGAAGTTGTGATGCCAGCAGGGTGGATAGTTTTTGGAGTTAGTTTTGGGCTTACTCATGTTAGGTACAGCAGCTTCTATGCAGTCATTGACATGGTTGTACAGACTATTTGCAAACAATTCTGTATAGGCTGCTTTGTTCTCTGGGTTAGGAGGGGCATTGAATTTTGACAAACTATCACTTAAAAAGTTGTTTGACTTGGAATAGTTCTTAACAGTTACTGGGTTTACTGGGGTTACAAAGTTGATTTTGATTTTGAAGGAAACAGCTTAATGGTCAGACCTTACCAGGGGAGGATGCGAGGGGGGGGTGCTGCACTCTCCCATATATGTGAGCATGAGGTTCAGCATGTTAGAACCTTTAGTGGGCCTATGCACTAACTGGTCAAGGGTGTTTCTGTTTACAAAGTCCAGGAACCTCTGTGCCTGCAGATTTGAGGCTGTGTAGGATTCCAAGTCTACAGATGGGTAATTAAACTCCTTCATAAATAAGGTGTTAGGTTGGATGGTCAGTGCCTCCAGTAGATCTAAGAATATACCAAAAGTCGCCCAAAGGAACAACAACAAAAAACGCTGAAAGGCAGAATGAAACCTGGAGACACTGGGAATACTGGAAACACAATTCAAGGAGCCGGTAATAGCGTAAAATGATTTAATTTCCGCTTTCGTCACAACTTCATCAGAATACAAAAAACAATAATGCTGAAACACTATAAATAACCCATTCAATCAACTAATTAACAATTGATTAATATGAAACAATAAAACAAACATTTGTTAAAAATAAAGCATTAAAAACTCATTCGTAAAAATAAGCTCTTAAATCCATGCCAGGAATTTTATTAATAGTTAGTTTACGATCTTTTAGAAAACATTTCAAATTAATACTCTCATTTAACCCAGGGTAAATATCAGATCTTAATTTTACCTGCCACAGGCATTCTCTTTGTTCAATGTAATTTTTGAAATCGCCTGCCCTTTTGTCTGATGTGCACTTCTCTAATACTGAGAATAAAAATTTGTTAAATCTAGCGCATGTAATAGAATGCTTATATAAAGCATTATTGCTATCTTTGACTTTAATGGCATATAGATGTTCTTTAATGCGGGTTGCTAGAGATCTCGTTGTCATGCCCACATAAAATGCGGGACAAGAGGAACAAATACTGACATAAACAACTCCCGTGGTGTTACAGATCTAAGAATATACTATGAGTTTTATAGGATATAGAAGGTGACCTATAGCCTGCTAAGATATGATACAGGATTACATCTATGGTGACCTGCAAGTGGAGAAACTCCAGTGCGTCATCCTGTTTAACCAACTTAGATGTATGCTTGTTACTGATGTCTATGGAGATAACTTCACCTTTAGTACCTATCTTTGCATCTACTGGTCTAAAAGTGTGGGAGGCACTGAAACCTTGTACTGGAGTGCACTCTCGGCTGCTTTAAACCATGTCTCAGTAACTGCACAAATCTCTATATTCTCCAGGGTGAGGATGGCTTGGAGGAAGTATTTTTTTTTTAATGTTTAGGCTCCTGGCATTGAGCAGTAACATCCTGAGTTTCATCTCCATTGGTTTTGCTATCTCAGTAGGTTTGTCAATTTGGCATTGCCTAAACAAGGCTCTATGAGTATTCAAAAGCCTAGAGAGGACAAGTGCAGGCCATTCTTGGCAAAACAACATGGTCTGTTAACCATGTCTTCCCAGGCTGACAAATATTTGATCCCCTTAAATGACACCAAAAACTCAGCACATTGTTAAAATCAGTCATCTTTTGTTCATATTGTGGCAACATCCTTGGTGAAGGTAATATGCTGCAAAATGTTAAGCTAATGCCAGCCTGAGACACATCAGAAAGATTTATGATGTTTTCTTCATATAGTTGAGAGGGTGGTTTAATGGCTAAGGTGTTTGCCTTACAAACACAAGGTGCAGGGTTTGAGTCTCACAAGGGATAATTGGCTAGGCTTACAATGGCTCCCAAGGGCAGTTAGCTTAGTACTAAACTATGAACTACGAACTACTACTACGAACTTAGTCTAAGGGGGTACATCTCAGGTCATTCACACCTACATGGACTATGTTGGTACCTGTGGTGCAGTGACATGAGTGTGTGTGTAACTTGACAGATCCTGGCTCCAGATAGGAAACTAACCATTATACAATGACCCCCCCATTAATATTCCAAAATGTGCATGCTGACTGGTCAGCATGCACGTTGTAAATCAGACTTATGGAAAAAGGTCTGGTCGCCCGAACTTTTTCCATTAGTTTAAGTCTTTTTTTTACAGCAACGGAGAACGCAAGATCTCCATTGCTTTTCAGACACTGTCTCGCTATGTTAAAGAAGTTTAACATAGTGAGACAGCTTTAAAAAAAGTAACGGAGATCTAACTTTCTCCGTTGCTTTTTTTAAAGCTGTCACGCTATGTTAAATGGGTTTAACATAGCGAGAGAGCTTTTAAAAAAGCAACGGAGATTCTCCGTTGCTTTTTTTAAAGCTGTCTCGCTATGTTAAACTCCTTTAACATAGCGAGGCACTTTGCAAAAAGCAATGGAGATCTTGCTTTCTCTGTTGCTTCCACCCACAGCTCTGATGTACTGCGTAAGCATACGCATGTGCAGTACATCAGAACTGCCGCAGAATACCAGACAGCTGTGGAAGGGCAGCAAGGAGGCATTATACAATGCCATTATTTAAGAAAAGTAAGTATTTTTTTTCTTAAATAATGTCATTGTATAATAGCAATAACCCACTTCTGGGTGTGGGTAATGCTGGATTTACCCACAGTTGTCTTTGTTTGGCCACTCTGGCTTCACCCTCATGACCAAACCACACCAGCATTGCACACACCCAGGCGTGGGTTATTGCTTAATTATCTTCTCCTTGTTCAGTCTGGTTATGGGGCATCATTATGTCTTACAATGGAGTCCTTTATGACTAGAGTCCTGGTAAGTGTGTTTGCTTGCCTTGTGGGCTTTGTATTTGGGGCTCCAATGAGCTTGGCTGCATGTGTGGTGTTAGGTGTTGCTTTTGTTGAGTGCTTTAAGGTTTGCTCTGGATAATCTTGGCTGATGGGTGGTCTAGGAGGTCTTTATTGTTTAAGAAGATTGCATTTAAGTTCCTCAGCATACATTGGTGTATGTGTGTTGTATACTGTATGTGGTAGGTGTTGTGTGTGTGGTTTTGACAACCTGATTTGTGCCTGTATGCGAGAGATTAGCATACAGTGGCATTATGTATGTACACCTCCTCTTGTATACTGTATCTGTCACTTTAAGAATTAAGTGGTTATCAGTAAACACAAGACAATTGCTACATTCTCTCAAGATACCCACATCCACTAAGATGGCTGCAGAGACATTAGGAAATTGCATATCCATGTTGCCCATTCCTCTAATTGATGAGCTACAAGGGTGTGGCATATGGAAGTTAACAGAAGGCTATTAAGGGTGCTCTTTCTGCGAAGCTGTTGGAGGCATACTAGGCTATAAAATACGAAATTCCAAATGTAATGGTATTGCCAACTGATGCACAACTAGCTGCTCTAAGCTTGTCAGTATACTCTATACTTACTGCTTCACAGGATACTGCTTTATGGGCAGTTCTATAGGGAAAATTTGCTTCCAGATGTTTCCATTTGTACGGGGAACTGGCATGGCCATGCAAACATACTGAATTTATACCTGCACGGAAAATACAGAAAACTGTCTTGAGTCCTCTGGTCAATAAAATGGCTACACTAAAAGCCCTTTTGCCCTTTCCTAACTCAGATAGACCAAGCAAACAACTACTGCTACAAGATGAATAATCCCAGTCCTCCTAAGGTAAAACACAATAAAAGAGTGTCTCAAGTGCAATGTTACTACAAACAAATTGAAATAAACTTAAGAAATGGCACAAAGAGAGGCAATAAGTAATTCAAGATATCAACAACAGTAGTGTACTTTGAACAGCTTATAAAAGTGTGATTATTCAATAAAAGTAATTTGCTCTGGCTGAATGGCAAAAAGATGCAAGACAAAACACTTTTGAGGCTCATACGAAGACATCAAGCATTGCTAAGCTCTGCAGAAATGAGCCAAAAGCCACTCAACTGTGCTGAATTTATACAGGCAATAAAAACAAGGTAAGCTGATGAATAAGCCCTCTTGCCAATAAAATAAATACATTCAGGGTTCTCTACTGTGTTTCCCAACTTGTATAGACCAGGACACCACATACTGCCACTAGATGAAAATTATTCTTTCCTGTTGACGTAAAAACACAGAAAACAGCTTCCAGGACTATAAAAATATACTACTTTCTATACAACTAGATAGATAATGAATTTAGAGCAACTAAATCCACAGAATGGACAATGAAAGGCAAATTGCTTTTTTTTTTTCAAAATAAGCACAAGGAAAGGCAAATAAATAACTCGGTATATAACAGCAGTGTAGAAAGGAGGATGCTTTCCATGTTCAATTTACAGTAAGGGTTGGCAGGTTAAACATCACCAGCAAAGAGTCAAACAGTGCTTTTAGTCTTTGTAGACCCTGAGTCTTATCAGGGAAATTAAGGCCACAGATAAAATCTGTGTATTTAAGTAACACTCAAGAGACAAACTTAACCAATGAAAAAACACATGAAATGTGAAGACTACATATGTAAATGTCTATCTGCCACAAAAACAAATACACCATGCCAAACAAATTTCTCAAGACAGAAAATAAAATGAAACAGGTAATACAGAAAGCAACTCTATGAGTTTAAGCAGCTATACAACAGACACAAAAAGAGAGGATTATTTTCCTTGCTTCTTTGTGTCAAATCACCAGCAAGGATTCAAACAGTACTTGTAGTTTTTATAGGCCCTGAATCTTATCAGAAAACACCAGGCCACAGATATACTCTGTATTTTAAGTATCACTCAAGAAACAAACTAACCAAAGAAAAAAACATGTGAAATGTAAAGCCTAGATATTTAAGTGTCTATCTGCCACATAGAACATAAACACCAGGCCAAACAGATTTCTCAAACATAAATGGGCAGAATATGTCAATGACGTGCACACATCTTTCTTTTCAGCACCATTGAACCTCAATGCTTTTACAGTATTGCAAGATGCACCTATGTCTCATTTAAATTCAATGTTTTGCTTATTAATTATCCAGATTTCTTGCCAGCAATCTGACTTGCACTCTTGTCTCAGTACCACAAATACATTTTCAGACTTCTCTGAATCAACCTGTATCACTTTAATAATGTTCCGTTTGTTTGGACTGCTTATTTTCATGTTTCTGTTCAACAACATGAAAATTCTTTCTAACCCAAATGTTTCTTTAATTTTATTAATTTATTTTATGTACATGTGTTTATCAGGAAAGTCTGAATGGGCATGGAATCTTTTTACTGTGGAGGTTCAGGTAGAAAATCTCCAGAGTTATAATAATACATGAAATAGTGTCATAAAAACAGAAACTTAAAATAATACAGGAAACAGAATTATAAAACATGTACACAAATCTGTGGCACTCATTCATGGTAACTTATACATTTCAATTGTATTTTCTTATTAGGCAAAAAAGTAGTATATGGAAATGGAACAGCAGAATATAAGGGTGAAACCATTTCTAAAGAATCTTAATCTTGAGTATAAGAATAGTTGTTACTGGATAGAATTATTTACAAAAGATTTTTATTACATACAGTTTACTTACACAGTGAACTCTTATGATTATTCCAACAGGCTTACCTACCATCAAGATAGGTTCACAGATTCATAGGAGATTACTAGGCTAACAGCTTAAAGGCCTTTATAAGCCTAGCCAAAATAACCTGATTTTACCCAATATATGGCCGCTAGGGGCAAGAGGATGGCATGGATTTGTGTTTGTGCATTGAGTATTGTACAGATTGTCCCGTCCATAAGGAACATAGGCACTACCTCAGGTGTGTATTTGCAATTTCCCATCCATTAATCCAAATTACATTTGAAGAAGGCCAGGGATGGTCTCTACTTAATGTGAATCGAAAGTCTGTTTTAAAGAAAGGGCAATCTCTGAGATACATAGCTGTCTGTCCAGCATGCTTTGTTTGAGTCACTGACTAAGTTTAGATCTCTAAATTGGGTGACACTCACGCTGTTTGACTTGCAGATGTGTAGCAGCTCCAACAGGGAAGGATTTGTGAGTGCCTTGTAGGTCAGGCATAGGTTACCCTTTAATAGTCGGTAGGAGACAGAGTAAAGGGATAGGGCTTTGAATCTCTCTCAAAAGTTCATGTTGTTTACATCCTGTATTTTCTTTGTGAGGAACCTCTGAGGTTGCTCCTGCTGCTGTAAGTGTTAGTCATGTACATGCTAAATGGTGCACTGTACTCGATTATTAGCGGAACTATAATTTCCTTGGATCTGGATGCCATACCTTTACATATAAGTTACACCACATAAAAGTATTTCCTCCCCACTGTGGACACATGGCATTCAAAGTTCAGGCTACTGTTTATTTGTGTACCTAGATCTCTCACCTCTGAGTCCACTCTAAGGGGTGTTCTTTTGATGCTGTAATTTGCAGGGGCATTTGACTTCACAAAGGGTATGATAATGCATTTTTTGCATTTAGTTTTAGGTCATGGTTCTGGCACCTATCATTTGTCTGATCTAGACCCTCCTGAAGGATATCTACACCACTGGGGGATTCAGTGATTGCCCCCAGCTTGCAGTCATCTGTAAACTTTCTCAGCCAGATGTCTTCCACATTTGCCTTGACTTCAGGGAAGTACATTCCAAACAGGAGTGTTCCCAGTACTAAGCCCTGTGGCACACCACTAATAACTGGCCTCTTGCTGGATCTGGATTCACACCCTTTAACCACATGTGTCCTGCCCATGAGTCAACTGGCTATCCATCTAGTGACATAGAGATTTATGCCCACTTTTATGAGTTTATTTATAATACTTGAGTAGGGAGATGTGTCAATTGCCTTGGTCAGGTCATGGTAGGCAGTATGTACTGTTTTGCCCTCATACATGGCCTTAGTGACTTTCTCAAAAAAATCCACCAAATTCAGGTGGCATGACCTGCCCTTGACAAAGCCAAATTGGGTTGGGTCCAGTGTTTGGAGGTCCCTGTGTCATTATTTATCAGGTGCATGATTATCCCTTCATGCCTGATTATTCCTTCATGGCCTTATATATAAAACTAGTCAGACTTATGGATCTATAACTTCCCAGGTCAGTAGATGGTCTCCCTTTATGCAGAGGGATGACTGCTGCTGTCCTGCACTCTATCAGGACAAAGCCAGTCCAGAGGCTGTGGTTAAATAGAGATCCCAATGGGCCTGATAAGTCCTGATTTAAGCTGTTTAAGAAGCAACCCGGTATATTGTCAGGTCCCACTGAAGCCATGTTTTTAGCTTTAGAGGGGACAGTGGCAACCTGTTCTATGGTAACTGTTAGTGAAGTGGTCGACGGTATTTTTGGGAGAGAACTGGAGGTGATGAGAAGGTGAAATATGAGCTGAATTTGTCAGCCAGCAGATTTGCTATGTCTTCCAGGTGAATATAGGTGATGGCATCTACATCTAATGCTGCACATTGTTGGGTGTTGCCCTTAAGACTGTGGACATAACTGAAAATGCCTTATGGTTATCCTTAGCTTTGGAGGCTATTTTTACCTCAAAATCTGCTTTCAGAGACTTCACCAGTACCCTGATTCACTTGTTCAGAGTAATGAGAGACTTACTTTTCTGTTGTGCACATTCCCTCTAACGTCTCAATAAGATTTGCTTTCTTTTGGTGCAGAACCTCTTAATATTAGGAGTCTACCAGGGTGGCTTGCTATTGCATTTTGACCTGGGTTTATTTCAGTCTGATGCCATTTTCATGTAGTTGCTTATATGGTCATACAGGGCATTTATGTATACCTCTGCATAGGGTTCTGTGTTTTCTGAAATTGTGGGAGCTTGTAAACTACCTATGCCATCCCTTAATAGCGGGTAATTTACCTTAGAGAAGTTCTTAAATTTTCTGGGGTTAGATGGGGGGACTAGTTTTATCTTTATTTCAAGGGAGACCACTTTGTGATTTGATCTCACTAGTGAGGACATAACACTGGGTGGGTGCAGCACTCTCCCATATTTGTGAGTACCAGATCTGGGATATTTGTTCCCCTAGTGTAGTGCAGACTAGCTACTCCAGGGCATTTGAATTTACAAAGTCAAGAAATCATTGGGTGTGCATGTTAGTGATCATGTATGCCTCATAATTAATGGAGGGGTAGTTAAAATTCCCTATGAGTATGGCATTGGGCTGGATGGTAAGTGATTCTAGTAACTTCAGTTATGATGTATCAGTTTCCTGGTTCATAGTGGATGACCTGTAGCTAGCAAGAATATGGTAATGGATTTTCCCATGGTTAGTTGAACGTGGAGTAGCTCATGCATATCATATTGTTTGACCAGCCTTGAGTTGTGCTTATCCTTTATGTAGATAGATACACCTCCACCTTTAGCTCCACCTTTAACACTTTCATGTTCAGTAGGTGGTTGGAATGTATGCAAGGCATTATATCCATGCACTGTAGGAGTGCTTTCCATGGCTTTTAACCATGTTGCAGTAACTGCACAAACATCAGCATTCTCCAGAGTGAGGACAGCTTCCAGGGATTGAAGTTTCTTGTTGAGGGTCCTAGCACTGCGCAGTAATACCTTTAACTTGTGCTGAGTAGCATTTGTTATGTTGGAAGGTTTGTCTGTTTGAGAATGCCTAAAAAAGGCACTATAGGAGTGAATAATGTTTTGGCCAATATAAAAATGCCAATCATTTTCTGCTGGTAGTGTATCATCATCCTTGGAGACAGTAGAATGATGCTCAGTACTAGGCTCTTACTTACCTGTGGCACATATTCTGAGACCTTAATCATCTCTGTCTTCATATAGTCCAAGGAGGTATGTCTCAGATCATCCATGCCCATATGGACCATAACTGAGTCATACTGGTACTTGGGATAAGTGACCTGAGTGCTTGTGTGATCTGGAAAATCCTGGCCCTGACAGGAAACTAAATGTAACATTCCCCTTATCCAGCCTGGTAAGAAGTACATCAGTGTGTCTCACAATATAGTCCTATGACCAGAATATTGGGTTGTGGAGTGTTTCGCCTTTTGGCTGTGGTAGTTGAGGCACAATGAGGTGTGGTTTTATGTGTTGTGATGGGAATTGTCTTGTTTGTGTACATGCAGAGTTTCTGAAGACTGTGCCTGAGAGGCCTTTGAGGTTTGGGTATGTTACATGTCAGCACCTCTGCATATATGGGTCTATGCGTGTGGTCCTTTGTGGGTGAAAAGCGTGGTGTGTGTGAGTCACTGACAACCTGTTTACTGCTTTTTGTGCCTGTATGTGAGAGTCTAGCCTCCAATGACAATGCTTAACTTCATCTCTCACATACTGCATTTGTCTGTTCAAGAATTAAGTGGTTGCCAGTGTACATAAGTCAATTGTTACATTGCCTCAGGATACCCATGTCCACCAAGCTGGATGCAGAGTGCCCATCCATGGTTGCAGGTCCTAATGTATACATGAAAGGAAAGGTGTGGAGGGTGTTTGTACCAAATCAGATGCTCTCTGAGCAGCAATAATCCTGGGTGCTATAATAAGGAAACTAGCACAGAAAAAAATTGCGGTATAATGAAAATAAGCAATGTTTTCAGATGTTTGCATCTGTACAGGGCAGTGGCACAGTGAACAGCTCTGTGCAAATGTGTCAAATTTATGCCAGCACTGAAAATACAGAAAACTGATTGAGCCATTTGGCCAAGACATTGACTACACTTGGAGCCCTTTTGTGTACTTCCTATCTCAGACAGACCAGATAAGCACCTACAGACACAAGATGAATAATCCCAGTTCTCCTAATGTAAAAGAACAGTAAAGGAGCATCCAGAATGAAAAGCTACCACAAATAAATTTAAAGATAAGCATACAGCTGAGTACTTTAAACAGCTTATAAAAGTGTGATAACAACAAAAGTACTTAGCTTTGTAGAAATGAGCCAAGAGACACTTAATTGTACAGAATTTATAAAGGGACTAAAAACAAGATACGCTGATTAATAAACCCTCCAGCCAATAAAACTACATGCAAAAATTTCAAATGTGTTTCCCCAAGCTAAACAAACCATGCTACCATCCAGTACCACTAAATGGAAAATCCACTGACCTGTTGATGGAAAAACACAGAAAAGTGCTTGCTGGATAATGAATTTAGAGCAAGTAAGTCAGTCAAACAGACAATGAGAAGCAGAATGCACTTTTTTTTCAAAATAAACAGAAGAAAAGGCAAATACATAATTCAAGATATCCACAGCAGTGTAGAAAGGAAGAAGCTTATAAAGCTCAATTTACAGAAAAGGTAGGCAGCTTAAAATCACCAGGTTTAAAAAGCAGATCAAGGAATGGGAGAGTGGATGAGAAAAATAACTTATAGGGAATCACCATCATTATACATATATACATATATATATCTATATATATATATATATATATATCTATATATATATATATATATATATATATATATATAGATATATAGATATACCGGGAACTAATGGTGGCATGATGCCAGGGCACTTCTATGGGCTAGGCTTGTAAAGGCTCCAGGGCCGTTGCCATAGTACACACCTATGAACCTATATATATATATATATATATATATATATATATATATATATATATATATATATATAGGTTCATAGGTAGGTACTAGGCTATCTGCCCAAGGGCATTTATAAGCCTAGGCAGAGTGTGTCGCCTTTCACCACCCCATTGATTAATTAACTGATCCTCTGTCAAGCAGAGCCAATGAAGTGATCCCAGGGGTGTATTTTCTGTTACCCATCCACTCGTCAAGGTTTCTCTTGAAGAGTGTTAGTGAGGGGCTCTGCCTAATGTAGTTTGGAATTTTGTTCCAAAGTATGGGAAGTCTCTGTGACAGGAATCTATCCCTCCAGCATGTTCCATTTATTGTTGTGGTGAGGTTTAGCTCACTAGAGCATGTGGCTCGCAGTGACTTGGATTTCTTTAGGTGGAGCATGTCCATCAATTCTGAGTTGGACATGGCTTTGTAAGTCAGGCAAAGATCACCTCTGAGTAAGAGATATGCCACTGAGTACAGCTGGAGTTTTTTTCAGTCGGGTTGCATAGGACAAATGTTTGAGGCAAGTGATACTCTTGGTGTGGTACTTTTGTGGTCTCTCCAGCTGTTGGAAGTGTCTTGTGAGTTACATTCTAAATGGAGCATTATATTCTATGATGGGTCTGATGAGTGACGAGTAGAGGGGCACTATAATCTCTTTATTTCTAAATACGAACCCTTTAGTAATTAGATGTGCCACATAGAAGGATTTCCTAACTACTTTGACAATATGATTGTCAAAGGAGAGATTACTATCTACCTGGCTCCCCAGATCTC
>NC_056726.1:1720333142-1720335162 GCF_019279795.1 Protopterus annectens
ACCTCAGAACACAACACCTGCAACACATAGACTTCACAGTCAGAGTGTCAAACAGTCACAGCCCTTAAGGCCAAACACAATGCCAGACACACTAGTCATTGGTGACTCCATAGTCAGACACACTGATGTCCCGCTCACCAGACTGAGTAAGGAGAAGGTCACAGTAAGCTGCCTGTCGGGCGCTAGAATCCGCCACATAACGCAAGCACTCAGGTCTCTCAACAGCAGGTACAAATATGACTCAGTCATTGTCCACGCTGGTGTAAACGACCTGAGACGTGCCTCCTTGGACTACATGAAAAGAGACATTGAGGAGCTCTCTGATTATGTAGCCCAGGCAGGTATGACCCTGACCTTGAGCAGTATCCTACCTTCACCAAGAATGATGCCACAATACAGAGATAAGATGATCAGCTTTAACAATTGGCTTAAACACTGGTGTCATTCAAAGGGGATCCAGTATCTGTCTGCCTGGGATGACATGCTGGACAAGCCACGCTGCGCAAGGGACGGCTTGCACCTGTCACCCCTGGGATTCCGGATATTGGCAAAGGCTCTTGCCACCCCCATAGTGCCTTTTTAGGCAAGGCTCAAATTCTAAACCTACCACCCTAGAACACAAAAAGGAAAAACTAAGGGTAATGCTGCTCAATGCCAGAAGTCTAAATCTCAAAATGCACGACTCGAGGCCCTTCTCAGTATGGAGAACATCGATGTCTGTGCTGTGACAGAAACCTGGTTCAAGGCTCCTGAGAGCACCCCAGCGCTATCAGGTTTTACCTCATATCATGCTCCGCCCCAAAATCCGGACAATACCAAGAAAGGAGGGGGTATCCATATTCATCAAGGACACCCACACCTCAAGACTGGTGGCAACGACGATGCATCGGAGACCATCCAGGTGCAATTAACCATAGGCAAGACTGCTCTGCAAATTGTAGCATGTTACAGGCCACCCTCACAAACTCAGGAAACTCACATGGCCTTCCTGAAAACACTAGAGGGGATAAATGTATCACCAAACACCATCATACTAGGTGACTTCAATTACCCTAATATAGACTGGGAACACTACTCATGCCCAAACACCCTAGCCCAAAAGTTCCTGGAATTCATAAACTCAAATGCTATGGAACAACTAGTCACCATCCCCACAAGAGGAGATAACATACTTGATCTCATCATCACGAACATGGGAGCACAATGTTCAACACCGAAGTATACCCCTCACTGGTGAGATCAGATCACAAACTAATCTCGCTGGAGGTCCTCATCTCTCCCCCACCTGAAATAAAAAGACCACAGTAAAGAACTTCTCAAAAGCCGACTTCACACTTCTAAAGACTAGTGTGGTCTCCTTTCAGGCCCCGAGCCATGGAAAACAATACTTAAGCCGCTGAATCACTTACAAACACCTTCTACCAGCACCTGCAGGACTGCATGGATAAGGCAATCCCAAGCAAAACAAAGACACTTTGTACTAAAGGCAAGCGCCCAGTCTGGTGGACCCCAGCCATAAACAAACTCTACAACAAAAGGAGGAAGCTACTACAAGATAGAGCAAAATCCTTAAAGGTAAGACACCCTTGATCACTATAAGTAAAACTAAGAGCTCTCATAAAATCATCCAAAGCAAATTTCGAGAGAAAAATAGCTAAAGACTCAAAAGACAATCATAAGGCCTTCTTTAGCTATGTTAGAAACCTAGGAGGAAACTCCCAGATATGCTCAGAACTAGTTCAAAATGATGTGAAGATTACTGATCCTACAGACATTGCCAACATACTGGCTGACAGGTTCAGTGCAAACTTCTTCCCCCCCAAAAGGAGAGATATCTATACCAAATGAGTGCAGCCCCCAAACATCTCCAGCGCCCAAGTGAGAACTGCTCTCTCCAAAGCAAAACACAGCATCCATGGGACCCGATGGTGTCCCCGGCTGTGTGCTCCACGAACTCAATGAGGAATTAAACCCACAGCTAGGACAGCTGTTTAATCAAAGTCCTGGAACGACATGGGCT
>NC_056726.1:1720335662-1720370662 GCF_019279795.1 Protopterus annectens
GTGGTCCCCTGCTATTAAGAAACTGTACAACAAAGGATGAAACTGTTGAAATACTAAAGTAAACCCCCATGATTGTATGAACTCCCTCATCAGCCTCATTAAAAGCCGAAATCCTTCATAAAATCCACCAAGCTGGGTCCAAAAACAAGATTGCAACTGATTTTAAAGACATTCACAAAGCGTTCTATAGCTATGTCAAGGATCTCAATGGCAACACTCAGATCTTCCCTGAGATACAACACAATGGCACTAAATATACAGAACCAAATGATATTGCCAACATCCTGGCAGATAGGTCAGTGCTAACTTTACCCCCCTCTCACCCACTAAAGGGCACATCTCAATGCCGGACAAATGTAAATCCCCTCTAATCATGGCCACACAGGTAAAAAACACATCCTCAAAGCCAAGAATCCAGCATCCACTGGACCTGACAACATCCCAGGCTGTGTTCAGCAGAAACCACATAACTAACTGGCACCCAACCTAAGTACCATGTTCAGTCATAGCCTCAGTTCAGGCTTTGTGCCTACTGAATGGCACACAGCAATGGTTATCCCACACCACAAGGGAGAGCGACCATAGATGCTGGAAACCACTGCCCCATCAGCCTGAGAAGTCTGATCTGCTAGACCATGGAGTGTATCAGCATGGAACTAATAAACAATGACATAAGTAACCTCCAAACCCTTGACCCCACCCAATTCAAATTTGTGAAAGGTACATCACATCTCCTGAACCTGTTTGGCTTCTTTGAAGCAGTCACCAGAGCCAAGGACAAGGCCAAGGTGCTCCACACAGCCTACCTAGACCTTGTCAATGCCTTCAACAACATCCCCCACTCTTTATTTACAGATAAACTCACTAAACTAGGCATGCATACCAATGTCATGAAATAGGTTGCCATCTGGCTTACAGACAGAATCCACACTGTGAAAGTAGCAGACTCCAAATCCAACTCCACACCAGTGACAAGTGGAGTACAACACGGTTCAGTCCAAGGTCCTCTCCTGTGTGGCATCTGCTTCTCTGAAGTTCAGCCTAACACAGAGTGTCTATGGATAACAATATTCGCAGATGACTGGAAACTGGGAACCATTACTGAATCCTGTAATGATATGGACTTACTATGAAATGGTCTCACTGACACAGATGCCTAGTGTCAAAGACATGGCCTCAAACTTAACACCATGAAATGCATTGCCATCCCCTTTGGGTAAAACTCTGTGCCCATGAACTCCACATAGCTGCTAGTACACCTAACACTGAAAGTGTGATAAGACACCTAGGGATACAGGTGGATAGTAGTCTATCCTTTGATAACCACATTGCCACAGTAGTCATGAAATCCTTCTATGTGGCACATCACATCACAACAGGTGTCTGATCCAGAACAAAGGAGAGCATTGTTCCCTCTACTCATCCCACATTAGACCTATTATAGAATACAATAGCCTGTTTGGTATGTACCTCACAAGATATCTACAACAACTGGAAAGTCCACAGAAGTACCTCACAAAGAGGATCACTGACCTCAAACAGATGCCCTATGCAAACTGTCTCAAAATACACCAGCTTTATCTCTCCCAACCATACCGAATTACTCGGTTTTTACCGAGTTTTTGGGGTCCAAATGAAGGGGTGCCATGATTCACGAGTGGCACCCCTTCATTTCTGATTTTTTTTTCTTTAATTTTTTGATTTTCACGCTGTTTGAGCTGACATCATCACATGCACGATGATGTCAGCTCAGTCAGGGCTACCAGACAGTCAGAATTGAGCTCAAGGAGCTCACGTCATGCACACATTTCCGGCTGGCCTGGCTGCTCAAATGTGAGCAGGAACGGCTGGATTATCGGCAGCACTTTATTATGTTTGGAACGGCAGCAGCCAGCAGCAGTCTTGTAATGGATTATTTATGGGGTGACACTTAAACCAGCCAAAAAGAAGACTCGGCAAATGTGTGTGTGTGTGTGTGTGTGTGTGTGTGTGTGTGTGTGTGTGTGTGTGTGTGTGTGTGTGTGTGTATGGTGTATAGTTTTACCATTTGACCAGTGAATGGTGAAGCAGTGAGCATGTTCATAGCATCAAATTGCATAATGTAGAATTATTTCTGAATTTTATGTTTTCCTATTTACATATTTGAGGTTTGCAGTCCTTTCTTCTGACAAAAAAACTGTATTTGTAAGGAAAGATGAATCTGTGGAAAATGTACTACTTTTCCTGCTGAATTCACAAGCAAAAAATATTCGAATTGTGCAGGTCAATGAATCAGTTCGTTGTAGGTTGCAATATGCCAAATACCTTTTTTGTTTCTGACATCACTGATTTTTTTTTTCTAAAATAACTACGTCAATTTTTATTGGTATGTTTGCCCAATAATTGGTTAGTTATATGGCAACAACCAAACTACGACCTATTGAAAGTTTTGTTTTTGTCTTATGAGTTTCCCTGAACTTTAAGGGTTTTGTGCATCAAGACTTTGTCAGTGGCATTATAAACTTGTATCATTAGACACAGTATTATTATGGTCTGTGGCAATATTAGTTTAATGAATAGGATGACAGATCAGTACTGACATATTTCATATATCCATTCATTCATACATTAATTCATTCTCTTGTTACCCACTCAGCCCTGTGAAGGGTCATAGGAAAGCAGGTGCCTATCCTACCAGTCAGTGGGGACAAAATATAGAAGTTCACCTTGAATAGGATGCCAATCCATTGCAAGATGAGTTTGCCAATTTACACACACACACACACACACACACACACACACACACCTATGGGTGATTTTGAAGATGGCCAACACACCTTCTCAGACAAAAAATTACAGAGAAATGCATGGAAGAAAAGAATTAAAAAAAAAAACGCAGGGACTTTTTTTTGTCAAGCCTCTTCTTCCTGTTTTTCTGTATCTTCCCACTAACTGCTCCACACAACAAGTAGAACAAAACATGCCCTGAATTGCAGAATGTTCGAAATATGATTTAATAGCATTGTTAAATATCAGCTACTCCACCATGACAAAATAATGCAGAATAACTCAAACAAAACCAAATGAAATAAAGACACTCTGTGCCTTTATGCCATTCTGATTCTTCATGAGAAAATCATAAATATTTTGCTTTGCCCAGATTTTTGTTCTAAGAGTTGAGAGCTATGGTGAGAAGTGAGAACAGAATTTGTATTCCCCCATTATTGGCTTTGTCCATGTTTTTTGGGGTCTATATCAGAACACTGAAGTTTTAAATCTTCAAATGTTCTAATATCGACCTGTTTTGAGTGAACGCTAAAAATAGCAAAGCTGCAGAACACCAAATTCTTACCTAGGGAAAGAATTTGGTTGGCCAGTTCTGTGGCTTTGCTATTTTCAGTGCTGTAGTGGAAATTTACGGGTCAGGTTCAGGTAAGTGTACGATTGTGTGTTTGTTAGGATTAGGGCACAGGTTAGGTGAGTTAGGGTTAGGGTGCGGGTTAGGTGAGTTAGGGTTAGGGCATGGGATAGGTGAATTAGGGTTAAGGGCGGGTTAAGTGAGCTAGGGTTAGTGCGCAGGTTAGGTGAGTGTGCGATAGTGATGGACCTTAGGGTTAGGGTTTGGGTTAAGGTAAGTGGATAGATAGTAGTGCATGTACAGTTTAGTGTAGGGTTAGTTGTAGGATTATAAGTGTGTATGTGTGTGGATTGATGTTTTTTAGGTGTGCTTGTGTTGTGTGCATGTGTTTCGGAATAGCGAATTTTTTCCCAAGGAAAAAATTTGCTATTCTGAATGTTCGATATTATGTGGTTTAGATATTTTAGATTCGATGAAATAGCGTTCACTATTTTCATCTTTCGATAGAGTGACATAAATGCTTTTTTTGTGCTAAGAGGCTGAGAGCTATGGTGAGAAGTGAGAACTGAATTCACTAAATGATAGCCATTAAGTTTCAGTCTTCCTATTTTTTGGGAAACTGCTGATTTGGCATAGTGGTATGCTGCCCTGACTGTAGTGCATAGGGTCCTGGGTTCAAGCCTTGCCCGTGAAATGCATGGTGGTAACACAACATTTTATTCTAGCAACTTTCCAAAATTATACAAGCAATGTTTAAAATGTATCCCTGGTTTTTGACCTTTTGCCCTCCCCCCAAAAAAAACTGAAATTGAAAATAAGTGCAAGAAGCTGTGCAAGATGCCTATGGCTTACACTACTATCATTCTATTTATAGTGTAGGTGTGAAAGTAGACTTTTATGAAGGAAATGTTCTGAATTGGGCAGTTTTGTCATTATTGGTTCATGCATTTTGTTTCATTGCCTACAATACAGCCTTCTGGAAAAATGTTCAAACAATAAATTTAAAATGCACTCTGTCTAACAAGTGTACTGTATTATACAAGGAATATAACTTAATAAAGTTAGGAAGGTGTATCAAAGAAAAGAACACATGTATGTTTCTTGTTTTGTGTGCAAGGGGCCAGTGATTTGAAAACAGCCCAAAGGTAATCTTTATCTACCACTGGCCAGATGCATTTTCTTTGGATGTTGTGTAGGTTTCAATGCTGTTTCAATAAATGTGAGTTTCAAGGGCAGAGAAGTTTTAATGCCAATTCTGTTTTCATTGTAAGACAGTATTGTTTTTTAGCAGATGTCTGTTAGTGTTTGTGTATTGTTGTGCTGCAAAATTTAAAAATAAAATCCAAATAATCATTATAGAAGTAAAGTAGTATGCACACATTAGTGTTTATGGTAAATGGGACGAAATAGCCAGGAAATGGGACATTGGGATGGCTGCAGGGGGACTCTGGTGCCATATTGTGGTTGTATGTTCTTCATTATGTTTGAAAGTTGGTATTCCACAATTCCATTGGAGTGGGTGGGGTTATGTAATTATGTATGCAAATTAGATGTTAATCAGCATACAGATTTGTACCTATTTTTCATGGGCCTTGTCCAGATTTTTGATGTTTCCAGGTTGAGAGGTATGACCAGCTTTACTAAACTGCATATTGCCTACTCAGAGCCAATCTCTGCCTAACATACACAGCCATGTCAAACCCACAGCTGTTGGACATACTACATGTAAAGAAATCCCAGTCCCTCTAAAACACATGCTCCAGTGAGCTAAACCTTATCAACACAATAGACAGAACATGCTGGAGGGATAGATTACTGTCCATAACATGCCCCTTACTCTGGAACAAACTACCCATGTATGTGACATACAGCTCCTCATTAGCCCTCTTTAAGATAAATAGTGACATTTGGATGGTAAATAGGAAACCCACCCAGTGATTCACCTCTGTGTAACTGCTTGAGAGTGGCACTGGATATGATTTGTCTTGTGTGGCGAAAGCCAGGAAATCCTGTTGGCTAGGCTTATATAAGCCCTAGGGCCAATAGCCTAGTATCTACCTATGAACCTATGCACATATACCTGTATCTACATATCTGTATATATATGTATGTAGTCATATAACATGCAGTGCAGACATACCTCAGAATCATACATATCAACCTCTTAGTGCAAAACTAATGAACAAAGGCTGTACAAAGGGTGGGTAATGGGTCACATAAACAGACAGAATCGGAATATTGCTCACATAACTTAAGAGTTGTACAGCAACAGGGACTGTATCAGCAGAACTATCGGAATGATATGGGGATGGGAAATGACATGTATGTCAGTCTTCACTGACATAAATCCTTGAATCATAACAGTGTTACCCAGAGAAATGCAAAGAAACTGTGGAACAATAAAAATGTAAGGGCCAAACACCTGGACAGTCTTCAAACAGCCTGGCAGTGGAGAGGTATGCTCACAACCCTGTAGTGCAATGAATCTGAAACAAGCCAGACAAAGTGGGGGGGACAAAGGCGTGACAATAAAGACCTATTCAAATGATGTGAGTAGATAATCTGAGAAGGTTGTTGTAGTAACACTGTTCCTGCTAACATATATTGGCAGAAATATCACCGTAGTACATTTTTAGAGTTAATGTCCGGAAGCCAAATGAAAGCACCACCTTAACAGATACAAGCATACATAATCTGAGGGTTATGCTACTGTGCTGTGGAAATTCTATACATTACTATTGAAGGCCCTGTGGTTGTCTTCACTATCTGCTGCAATCATGTTGTCATAGGTACCTTTACAGGTGTTGAGGAGAGATCACAACCTTTGGTTGAGACTGATAAGGGAGTATTCTGAGATTTGGGATGTCACCTTATTCTGCATGAAGTTCCTCCTTCTGTTGTAGGGTTTCTTTATGGCAGGGGACCGCCAGATTGGCTTCCTTATTTCTAAGGAGAGCATCTTGGTTGTATTGCGTATGGCGAGATCTATGCATTTGTGTGTCTGTTCGTACAGTGCATTGGTGTAAGATTCTGCGGTCATGCAACTAGCCTCCATCTACATGGGTGTCATGCAACTAGCCACCTCTGTTTTTATGTGCCCAAAGTTAGCTTTGGAGAAGATTTCATGGTGGTTACCTTTGTGGGGGTGGGAGGGATATGGAATTCCAATGTGATTAGTTTGCTTTAGTAACTAAGCAGGGAGGAGTTGACTATTGTTGTAGAGTAACATTTGCCCATGTTAGAAATGACCAGGTCAGGGATGTGGAAACCTCTAGTGGGAGTAAGAATGAGCATGTCCAGAGCATTGGAATCAATGATTCCCAGAAAGCATTGGCCAAGTGTATTGGTACATGAGTAGTTTTTCCAGTTAATGGTGGGGTAGTTGATGTTGGCCAGTATGAGAGTGTTAAGTTGGAACCTAATATTCCCCAGGGTGCTTAGGAATGGGGAGTGTAAATCTTGGGCCATGTTTGTGCACCTACAGCAGGCTATGACCTATATTGCTGTCTTAGCCAATGTTAGCTGCACCTGAAGTATCTCAGATGCATTATGTTGTACTAACATGTAGGAGGTATGCGCATCCATTATGAATATTGAAACACCACCACCCTTGCAGCTGGAGTCCAACTTCAGGGCCACACAGTTGTGGAATGAGTGATAGCCTGGTAGTGCAGGTGTGCTTCCTGACACCTTGAACCAGTTCCCTGTTACAGCACAAATGTTTTGAGTGAGTGCATTTTTAAATGTAGACCTCTAGTGTTGAGCAGCATGATCCTCAGACTACATTTGTTTGTAGCTGTTACAGTGGTAATGTGGTCTGTGGAACACTGCCTAAAAAAGCCACTAGTAACAAAAGCCTTGGCCAGTATCTGGAAGCCCAGGGGTGACAGATGAGGGACATCTGTGCAAAGGATCATGGTCTGTCAAACATGTCATCCCAGGTGTACAAATAGTGAAACCCCTTAATATGATACCAGAGATGTAGCCAATTGTTGAGAAAAAAAAGTTATGTACTCACCATAACGTTCCATGTTTGTAGTCCATCTTGCCTTTTATTCTTACATATGGGATCGGAGCCGATCCTTGGCTCCGAGTCGGCCTATTTACAATCTGGAAGACTTCTGGATGGCTCGTGGCTAGGTAGGTATCCCATGGTACACCAGTACAATCCCCAGATCTTATTTGCTGCTAACTAGGAGAAATAATAAACATACAAAAAGAAGCCAATACTAAAAGGTCTCCATAAAATAATGATAACAAAATTTTTCTGTCTCCAGGTACTTCCAGAATGGGGGTTGGAGGATGGGTTCATAAGAATGAAGGGCAATACTCCTGAGTACTGTGGAACCAAAGGATGCTCTACCCCTGGAGATTAAATCCAATGTGTAATGAGTATTAAATGTGTGAGGGGTAGCCCAAGTTGCTGCTGCACAAATATTATCAAGTGGGACCCTGGCTTGAAAGGCTGCAGAGGTAGACTGAGATCTTGTAGAATGAGCCTTGATTTTAAAGGGTAATGGTCTACCCTCAGAGTTGTAAAAGTAAGCTATACAGCTAGAAATCCAGTTTGAGAGTGTTACTTTGGAAACTGGTAAACCTGACCTGGATTCGGAGAAGGAAATAAATAATTGATCTGATTTCCTGATTTCCTTAGTCCAGTGCAAATAAAAACGTAACTGTCTATGGACATCCAGCTGATGAAACCTGTATTCAGCTGCGTTGGAATGATTTGGAAAGAACACCGGAAGTTGTATGGATTGATTCAAAGTGGTATGGGAACAGACCTTGGGGACAAAGGAAGGATTAGTACGAATAGATAATCTGTCTTTGTGAAAAATCAGATAAGGGGGTTTACAGACAATGCTTGTAACTCTGACAACCATCTTGCAGACGTGATAGCCACCAGAAACAAAGTCTTCCAAGACAGGAATTTCAAGGGGGATGAATGAGAAGGCTCAAAGGGTGGAGAAGTCAATTTGAATAACACAAAATTTAAATCCCATGAAGCAACAGGTTCTTGAAAGGGGGTCTTAACAAAGTGGCACCTTTAAGGAAAGTTTTGCACAGCTTATGTGACATCAGATTAGAATCTTGGAAGCTGAGATGAAAATTTGAAATCACTGCCAATTGAACCCTGATAGTGGCAGCCACAGATCCCTGGTGGAAAAGCTCAGACAGGAATTCCAAAACCACTGGAATGGAGATGATATAAGGGTCAACATTCTTTTTCTATGCCCAGATAGAGAATATCCTCCATTTGCTGGAATATAATCTGCTAGTGGAAGGTTTATGAGAGGATATAAGGATATGAATCACAGAGGGTGAGAAGTCATGAAGCCTGACTAGGGATGGAACTGGAGCAGCCACGCTGTCAAATTGAGGGTGTGTAAGGAGGGATGAAGAGAGTCTGACGTGAGTCAAGAGATCTGGAACTGGGTCCAGAATCCAAGAATCATCTAGGAGAAGAGGCCCACGAAAGGGGAACCAAACCTGATGAGGCCAGTAAAGAGCAATGAGGATCAGTTTACTTCCCAGCTGATTCGCTTTCTGAATAACCTTGGGAATGAGAGAAAAGGGAGGAAAAGCATAAAGGAGACCCAGGGGCTAATCATGAACAAGTGCATCTCTCGGTGACTCCCCCGGAGGGAGGATGAGAGAAAAGTAGCTGCTGCATTTGGCATTGGAAATCGCAGCAAGGCTCTCCCCATCTGTGGAAAATCTGCTCCGTTATTTCCTGTTTCAGAGACAACTCGCGAGGCATCAGGATTGCTCGGCTGAGCTTGTCGGCTATCATGCTGGTTGTCCCTGGAATGTGCATTGCCACCAGAAAATGCTGGGAAGATATCACCCATTTCCAAACTCAAATGGCCTCTTGACAGAGTGGGTAAGATCTGGTTCTACCCTGTTTGTTGATATACCATACTACAGACATGTTGTCTGATTGCATTGCAATAGTCCCCAGAGGCAGAAGGTCGTGAAGTGCTTGTAATGCTGAGCTTGTTGGCTATCATGCTGGTTGTCCCTGGAATGTGCATTGCCACCAGAAAATGCTGGGAAGATATCACCAATTTCCAAACTCAAATGGCCTCTCAACAGAGTGGGTAAGATCTGGTTCTACCCTGTTTGTTGATATACCATACTACAGACATGTTGTCTGATTGCATTGCAATAGTCCCCAGAGGCAGAAGGTCATGAAGTGCTTGCAACGCCAGGAGCACTGCCCTCATCTATAGAATGCTGATATGCAGGCGAGCCTCATGATCTTGCCATGTGCCTTGGGCAGTCCTGCCTAGATAATGCCCCCCACCCTTTCTGTGAGGCATCCCTGGTCACAGTGGCAATGGGTTGGTGAGGAACAAATGAAGCGCCCGTGGTTAACTGATTGGGTAGAGTCCACCAAATTAAGTCCTTTTTGCAAGAGTTTCTTAGCAGTATATGATGAGATAATGGTAGGTGCTGAAAAGACCAGGGGGACAACAGGAGCCACTGAAAAATCCTCATGTGTAGTCTGGCTAGTGGCACTAGTAATATGTTGGAAGCCATGGTACCTAGAAGCTGTAGAATAGTCCTGGTTTTGACCTTCCATAAGGGGAGAAGATGCTGAATTTGAAGAACCAGATTGTATGCCCTTTCTACAGGAAGACGAGCCAACATGTCTACTGTGTCTATCTCTGCGCCTATAAAATCACAGATTGAGAGAGCAATAAGGCAGATTTTTCCCACTTTATAGAAATTCCCAACTTGGCACAAAGCTGAATGGTAGTGTCCCTGTTCTGAAAAAGTAGATGCCTGGTGGGGATGGTCAGGAGCCAGTTGTCCAGATACGGAAACACTTGGAATCCTCGATGTCTAAGGTGAGATGTCACTACTGCCATACACTTGGTGAACACCCTGGGGTCTGTGGTGAGACCAAAGGGCAGAGCATGAAACTGGTAATGACTGGCTCCCATCCAGAAGTGTAGATGACTCCTCGACACCCTGTCCATTTTTATCTGGTAGTAGGCATCTTGGAGATCTATTGAGCACTCCAATTGTCTTTCCCTAATAACGGGAGTATAGACTGCAGTGTCACCATCTGGAACTTGTCCTTCCTTACTGATTCGTTCAATCTGCTGAGGTCCAAGATGGGCCTCCAGTCCCCTGTACGTTTTGGCATTAAAAAGAATCTGGAATAAGTTCCGGATCCTATTTGGTCTGCTGGGATGGTTTGGATAACTATTTTTGACAGTAACTTGTTGACCTCTACAGCTGCCTGATCCCTGTGATTGGGTGGAACATCCGGGATCCTCTTGGGAACAAAAGGTGAAAGAAAAAAGGGTATGACATAACCTCTGGTAATAATTCTTGTACCCATTTGTCTTGAGGGATACTTAGCCAGGCTTCTGGATACAAAGAAATGTGACCCCCGACCGGCTCCAGAGAAGCACAGTCGGGCCCCACATCAGGAGTGCTGGTAAGGCCGGCCCCTAAAGGAATCACGACCTCCCTGGATTTGCAGTCCGCCCCTGCCTCTAGGGTGACATCTACCATTTCCTCCTCTGCCTCTGCCTCTGAAGGAGGAATCACCCAGTGCATCCTGCAAAAACCTCTGTGACTTCTTAAACCACATTTTCCCACCCCTCTGACCTTTGGGGTATGGTCTAGAGGGTACAGTAAAAAGTACTTCCATGACAGAGAGTGTTTTTCCTTCTTGCTTGCACCGGGTGAGAGTGTCGTTTACCTTGGGTCCAAATAATAAGGAACCATCAAAGGGGGCATTGGTAAAGGTAGACTTGAACAATTCCACAAAATTACACAAACGCATCCAGGAATGACATCTTAGGGAAATTCCTGAACCTGCTGCTCTACTCGCTCCATCGGCTGCATACGAGATAAGCCTCATGGACGAGTTGCTGATAGAGTTCAAGGTGGACAACTGGGCAGACACCTTGTCAGGGACTCCCTCAGTACATGTTACTTGTAGAGAATCTCCTAACTCCTTAAGGAGATCTCTCTGAAGCCTCATGAAGTGTGTAAGGTAGTTCAGCGATCTAAGGGTAAATGCTGATGAAAAGAAGATATACTTCCAGTATCTGTCCATCGTTCGAGACTCCTTATTTGGTGGATGAACAGAAGAAGAAGTTTCTGCTAGCTCCTTCTTAGTGGCCACCACCACCACCATGGCATCTACAGGAACAACTTTAGACACAAATTCCTTTTCTGGGGGTGCAGAAAGAAATTTATTTGGTCTCCTGGGGACTGGCTTCATGGCATCAGGACTATCCACATCTTTTGACTGACTAGCTCCATAAGTTCGTCAAAGGGTGGAGACACCAAAGAGGCTGAAGGTTGAGACCCAAAAGCCTTCAGGTACACTGACTCCTCATCAGAAGGGGTGACAGTGGACCAACCACACCTCTGCTTAAGGATTTCCAGGATGTCTACGAAGGAGACATCATCAGAGGATGACTTGGGGGACCCTTCTGACTCCTTGAGGTCAGTGTCAGAGGTCAGAGGCTCATCCAGGGAGTCTACATGCTTCCTCTTACATGTTCTCTTCCATGGGGGCTCCTCAGAAGGGTATTCTGGAAAGGTCTTGGAAGAGTGGGGGCCACCAGCCAGTGGCTCTTGAGGCTGCAGGTCTCTGATGTCCAAGGAGAGAGTAGGAGCTGAGACAGAAGTAGGTGCCCCAGGGGGAAGAGTGTCGGTACCCCTGGTAAGAGCTGAAGATCGGGACAGCACACTCCCCATCATCTCAAATGCTGACCTCTCTGGCTCCAAAGACCTCCTCGGCTCCGAGGAGACTGAGGATGCCATCAGTTCCAGAGCCATCAGCTCTGAGATAGACGTAGGATCCGAACTCCACACTGAGAAGAAGGCTCGGAACAGAAGAGGTTCAGTTCCAGGCATCCCTGTTGGGGCCGACCGGAGAGCTTCGGCTCCTAGACACCACAGACGGCACCGAGAGTGTCGGAGAAGAACTCGGCTCCAAAACAGCCACAGGGGGAGCTGGAGCCAAGGGTTCCACCAGTGGTACCAAACACTCCGGCTCCAAAAGGCCAGCATGGCTCGGAGGAGGAATGACTGAAGGGGGCTTAACGGACTCAATTGGCCCCGGAACCGACTGGGTCGGAGCCAACAACAATTTTGGTAAGGCAGACGACTTCAAAAGTCTCAGCACTACCCTCTCCACATCTTCTTCCGATAAACTCCTGCTAGACCTGGAGGACAGAGTAGGAGAACGGGATCTCTGCAGTATTGGTGATTTCAATGTAGGGGAGACCAGTGGAGGTTCCATAGACCGGCTCCGTAAAATACTCTCAGAGGTCAGCTCCGAGCTACTTGACACCGACCCTGTAATCACAGTACAACTCTCAATTGGCTCAGAACTCTGTGGAGCCGAAGAGACAGTGGATTTATCAGACTTAGTAATTTTAAGAGGTGGCTCCGTGACACCAGCCAGTGCTGGGGAGGGCCTCATAGAGGACTTGGACTTTTCCTTTTTAGATCCCTGAGATCTAGCAGAGGAGGAAGAGCTAGCCAGATTTTCCTCAAATGAAGGTTTTAGGGGACCTTTTAGGATGAGCTTATTTTTTTCTTTCTTGCAACAACCTAGCACTGAAAGAGCGGCAAAATAAGCAAGTTTTCTGTAAGTGGATGGCCCCAAGACAGTAAACACAGTTACTGTGGCCATCCATTATAGACATCTTCTGTGAGTATTTTATGCATTCTTTAAAGCCAGATGGCTTATGGCTCTTGCTTTCCTTAGACATTCTCACAGAAGATAAGCTCACACACACACACACGCAGAAAGAGAAAGAGACGACTAGGCCCTCTAACTTAAACGAGCCTAGCCCTACAGGAAAGGTAAACAGACACCATGAGGACTAGGTCCTCTAACTTACACGGGCCTAGCCTGGGCAGGAATAAGGAATGGAAAACTAGGTCTTCTAACTAAAACAGACCTAGGGGAGCTAGAACAATAAGAAAGACTCGTACACACTCAAAACAGGAATAAAGTGAAAATTTTTGAAATTACTAAACAAGGTGAACAGAACCTCATTCTGTTTGCAACACTAATAAAATTAGCAAGCAGAAATACGCAAAAAACTAACTTATGACTACTAAAAAGCACACAGTCTGAGTGCAAAAGGCACCTACAATTACTAATATCAAAAGGTTAAACAAGAGAAACTGGTACACAGGATACCAATTATTATAAAACCAAAAGGCCAACTGTACAAAAAGAAATTGCACAAAAATGGCGCACTAATAAACGCTAACTATCCTAACTTGCAAACCACACTAACTATGACTATACAATGATATATTAAAGGTAAGACAGGAGAATATCCAAAAATTCTGAATAAACTTGAATAAATTTGAAAAACTTAGCCACAGCCAAGGAAAAGCACAACCAAACTCGTGGACGCGGCAAAGGAGATCTGGGGATTGTACTGGTGTACCATGGGATACCTACCTAACCATGAGCCAACCAGAAGTCTTCCAGCTTGTAAATAGGCTGAGTCGGAGCCAAGGATCGGCTCTGATTCAATATGTAAGAATGAAGGTGAGATGGGACTACAGAACATCAATCATTTTCAGCTTGTACTGTGGTATCAGTCTGGGTGATAGTAGGATGCTGCTCAGAACTAGGGTCATACCTGTCTGGGCTACATAGTAGGCGGGCTCCTCCATGTCTGTTTCCCTATAGTCCAGGGAGGTACGTCTAAGGACATTCACACCCACATGTACAATGACAGAATCATATGTGTACTTCTTGTTGGGGGACCTCAATGTGTGCGTTATGTGGCAGATACTGGTGCCAACAGCCAGCTGACTGTCACTTTCTCCTTTTTTGGCCTAGTGAGTGGGACATCACTGTTCCTCACTATCAAGTCAACTATGTCTATTGTTTTGCCCATGCTGTTTTGCCTTAGGTGCTTTGGTTGAATGGCACACTGTTTAGGAGACATATGTGACTTGTGATTAGTGTTGTGTGATGGTGGTGGAGTGCATGTCCACCTTGGAGGTCTCTGCTGTTTTTTCATTGAGGCCCTCCACAAAGGTTGATGTGTGGTTTGTGTTTTTATATGAAGGCAATGCTGGTGTGTGTTCTGGAGGGCTATGTGTTCTATGTAGTGTGGTGCAAGTGTTGACCATCTCCCCTTGCCCAAATATTCTGGTCTTGGCTGGGGAGTGTGTGGCTTCCAATTTGGATGTGTAGGTGCATCTCTTGCAAGTCTGAGTGTAGAGAGGTAAGAGGTGAGGGTTGTCAGTGTACATGAGGCAGTTGTGACATTGCCTCAGGATGGCCTAGTTCAGTTCAGCAGGTTACTAGGTGAAAGCACAGGGAACTGACCTGTAGACATGCCTGGAGGGGTGGCCATTAATTATAATTACTGGAGCTGTTTCCTCATAGAACGCTTAGTGCTGTTACCACATTTGTGTGGTAAAATACTTGCTACAAGACATCTGGTAAAGTGTTAAGTAATACACTATTGAAAGTGCAGGAGAGGACAGAACTAGCATATCTAAGTGACACATTGAAGAGCAGACTTGAGCAACACTCAGAAGCTAACATACAGTCCTGGATACAGCAATTCTGTATCTGGACTAGACTAGTTACAGGAAAGGTAACTAATTAGCATTATTTTAATAGCCAAATGTCTGGAATATTATATGTGTCTCCATGTAGTGTAACTGGTGTACAATGGATGTGTGAGAGCATATCACATGTCCAACCACCCATGTATACACCTGGCCTGCAATAAAATATACATCCCTTGAACCTGTGCACAATAGTCAAAGCATATAACCACTAAGCCATCTGAGCTGTACTATTTTATGATGTTCTCAACCTTAGCATGCAGTGCAGTCGGTTTATCATAGGGAAGGAAGACTGTGGAATCAGTACTGAGTTATTTGTCAATAACTTGCAGCACTGTCAGAGCCAAGAGCACATTAGTACAATTCTGGACCACACCAGATGAAGTAAGGGGACTAGTCTATAGACATACAAACACATTGGTAATGATACAAAGGGACCCATGCCACTGACATCTGCTGCCACCCCCTACACAGTACAACTAATAAGTACACAGTACACTTCTACTAAAACAGGATACACAATACACAATGACCAGACATACACTGACCTCTTAGCAATATAACTAAAATGACTGAGGATAGTAAAACAACAGACAACCAGCCATCAATACACACAAATGTTTTAATGTGTTTTTCCGTCAAGTATTACAACATTACAAAACATAATTGCCTGAAATACAGGAAGCAACTGACACTTAATTACGCATGTTCTTAAACAGCCTCCACTTACACTCCTCAGTTAACCCCCTAGGGGATATAGTATCAAATGATAGAACCATTGTTATGTGAAGAATCAATTTACATTGTAAGTGTTTGATGAAACTGGGCAACAGACCTTTTCCAAAAAAGTACATTGTAACCCACTATAGTCCCCATGGTGAAATGTATGACAAGTAACAACTATAGAACATTTGTCCATGTAATAACTAATATCTCTCACATGTTCTAACAGACTGATTCTAAGCCATGTCCTACTATTCCACAGACCCACCTCTTGACTGTACAGGGTGCTACATGCTGTCTAGCCTTTGCACTCATATGCATGGCCCTTACCTCCCTTAATGTGTCTTATTCCACAACATCACTGGGATGATAGCAGGAATGTCAGCACTACATACTGATAGACCATACCTATCAAACTTCCACTGCATGACAACTGGACAAAGCCTGTCATATAAGTGGAGGTCAGAGGTCCAAACACAGGGCCATATTTGATGTATTGCTGTCATATGCTGAGAAAGTTGCTGGTGTTACAGGGTTGGTTGCAACATCTCTATTCTGAGGGATTTTAAGTCAAAAACACATATGGATGTTGCCATTTACTGGCAGCAATGACCTGAGTATACCACTGATTTGCCAAGAACACCTGTTTGGGTAACACACAAAACATAACAAGCAAACCTCTGACACATAACGTTGTTAGACTGACATCCATGCAGAAGGAGCATGTACACACAAAGCCTGTAAAACCAGCAGCATTCACACCATATAACAGCAATACTCACATTTGTCCCCTAAGTCTGTAACCTTCTCTACTATTTAGTTGGCTGTCTCCACAAGTCTTGTTGTAAGAGTTATTCCCACCTTGTGTGTGTAACACTCAGTAGCCATAGACCTCCAGGATGTGTTCCTGACAGCCAAGGCATAGGAGTGTGTTGCCATGACATTGGCTATTGGAAGAACTACCCAGCTGCTCTGCATGCAATTAGCAAGAGGGGGAACACCAGTTGGTGCACAGGCCATTACCTGGTCAAGAGCATTACTTACAAAGGGCATCCAGATACCTATTCCAAACATATGTCTACCAGTACTCCATGTTTGGAAACAGAAAGACATGGAGCAACCTGCTGATACAACCCAGTGCCGTGTGAAATAATAAAAAGGTATGTGAAACAAGTCAGCATATAAGTGAATGTAGTATGTGTTTTCTAATAATGGGAAATAGGATTTTGACAGATTTATGTCTGAGCGAGACTTGCTGTAGTGATGACCTGCTAAACAACACCTATGGCCATTGCATCTGCCTCTCTCTGCTGTGACATGGAACACAGCTCAGGACCCTAACTCACCCCAGCAAAGGACAGCTCACACATGACAAACTCTGGAGTCTCTGTCAAGCACTACTGACTGTGCCACTGCTAGGCCAGCTACAGAGATATTGTACATATCCATATGCTACCTGTGAATATGAGTATGGTACATGTTTATCAAGTAAATATATGAGAACTATATAGTGTGTATACACCTTCCATAGCCAGAGAACTGGCAGATTCCACACATGTGCATGGGCAGGAGTACTCATAGGTGGACTGCTGCCCATTATGGCCCTGCCACAAGTGCCACAGCAGGTGTCACCAGACACATGTTTTGGACTGTCATGGAGGCACAGGCACATGCCAAATCTAACACTGGACATATTCTCAGGGTCACAAATGCAACTCTTCATACTATGTGTGGCAACATCCTTGATCTTGGAGATGCTCACCATTATTATGCTGAAGTCAGAGATAGAAGGTTGGGTGAGATGGTGGCAATCAACTGTGGGATATATGTGCCACAGCATGTGGTGGGAGTTAGGCATCAGCCATGTGAATGTAGGACAGCACATGTGCTGGGAGTACAGTGGTGTAAAACTGTAAACCATGGCCACATTTGTCACTCAAACACACACAGTCAGAATACTGATCTCACACACACAAACATACACACTTGGCACAATTGAGATTAGAAACACTACATACCTAGGTCTTGCTATTCAAGTACTCTGCATTTATTGCACATGCCATGGAGAAAGTGTGCGCCACAGTTCCTCTAAGGTGAACGACATCCACTGGCCTTGCACGGTATGGCAATGGGAGATGCCCTAGGTGAGAATGGCCAGGAAGTACTATCAGCTACAGAAATATACACAATGACCAACACAGATATAGCCATACACACATTTGCCACACCTGCAGTTAGCAGCCCTGCCTATCTCATCATTAAGTCTATACTGTTACATTGTTTTGGCACACAGCACATGCCTTATTGGGCTGAAGAGTGTCATCAGTTACCTGTATGGTCGATTGTGATAGCAGTCCTCATACAGTGGACCTTGAGACATGTACTGGGGGTACCATGGTGTAAACATATTACACCCAGCACCCCACCCACATTGCATATAGTACTCACTCATACCCATGATAATGCTATGACAAACCCACAATCACACATTTACCAGGAATGAAATGCAAACCTTTGCCTGCCTATGTAATTATTGCTATTACACTGATATGCATTTATCACACATGCCACGGAGCTAGTAGGCTGAAGATTGTCCCATGATTCTCATAAGGTGAACAACATCGCCATCCCTTGTAATGTTTGGCACTGTGCAGTGTATTTGGAGAATGGGGCCTCAGAATGCTGTCTCCTACAAATATGCACACTCATACACACCTGCAAACACATACACACACACACACACACACACACACACACACACACACACACATGCTCACATATGCCAGGACTCAGAGGGCAAACCACACCTGTCTACTCATTGGTAGAACACTGTTATGCTAGTACAGCAAGCTCAAGGTAGACCATAGGGTGAAGGGTGTTACAAGGTACCTTTACAGTGCAGTACAGCAGAAGCCCTTTCCAAGTATAGCACTGGGGGGTGTAGTGGGTGAGAAGGTCCTTAAAGTATTTTCAAATACAAGTTTACAAATTCACTAACACTGTTCTGCTCAGTAATGCACACAGACACATTTGTCAGTACTGAGGTGCATTGGTACAGGTGTCCCTGAGTGTGTACCAGGCTAATGTCCATGGAGATATGAGAAGAGTAGGGCATGTGAGTACACTGTTATCATGGCATCTGACATTTGTCAGCAAGCCATCTATTGACTACTGCCATTTGAGTGATCCCCAGGGTGACAGGTATATTCACCATCCACTCATATGCATTTCTCTTGAAGAGGGTCAGTGAGGTGCTGTGATTGACATGTATGCAACATATATCACATAATGTGGCCAGTGTCTGGGTTATCGACCTGTCCCCAAGCATGTTCTGTTGAATGTGATAATGCAGTTGAGGTATCCATGGCATGTGGTCATACAGATTGTGGTTTCCTAGCTGTGGCATTTGTAACACAGCTGGACAGACATAGCATTGTCAGTCAAGCAGGGATTGCCTGTAAGAAGCCAAGATGTGACCGGGAACACCCAGAGGTTTTGGGCTATTTCCATATCAGACAGTTGTTTCATGCCTAGGGTCATACATGTTAGGTACACTTGCAGCCTACCCAGTTGTTGAAGGTGTCTACTGAGTTACATGGCAAATGGGCCAATGGACCTGTTGATTGGCCTAATGAGCAGGGAGTAGAGGGAGACAGTGACCTCTTCATTCCTGGATGACACACCCTTAGTTATGCAATGTGCCACATGGAAGGACTTTCTGTCCACAGTGGCAGTGTGATGGTCAGAAGAGAGGTTGCTGTCAAGCTGTGTTCACAGACCTCCTTTAAGGACATCTGTCTCCACTGGACTACCACCAATGTGGTCATTTGTGGACAACACATTGATTCAACAGGGGATTGGGACACATTTCTTGACATTGAGACTAAGGCCAGTGTTCTGACAACAGGTGGAGGTGTCAGTGGCAACTTTATGCAGGATGATAACAGCCACACACAAAACACAAGACTGGACACAGGACAAGAACCTGTGGTACTCCACACATGACTGTTTGCCAGTCTGACATCACTCATGACTGTTTTGCTATCTGACATGTACTCCACTGCTTTCACACTGTGAGATCCATCTGTGAGCCTGTTTGCAGACCACTTAGTGACCTAGGGATTAATGACTAGATGAGTGTGTTTGCCTATGATTCCTGTGTGTGGAATTGTATCACAGGACTACAAGGGCCACATATCCTGTTTTGGACTCCATATTGTCCTATAGTAATATCACATGACAAACAGATTATAGGACTGAAGAGTGTCCACAGCTACCACAAAAGTGGGCCCTGTACAGTAGACAGTTGGTAGTTTGCTGGGTGGATCACGCAAAATGTGTAGCAAAATGCAACTCCCAATGGATATGGATCACAATGTTAATGACACACACACACACACACACACACACACACACACACACACACACACACACACACACACACACACACACACACACACACACACACACACACACACACACACACACACACACACACTTGCTAGGACTGAGCTTGAAACCCCTACCCAACTAGTTTGCTGCACTATAGTATTACACATTTATCAGACACGCCACAACACTTACATAGTTGAGTGCTGCCAAAGGTATCTTTAGCAGTGAGTGACATCAGCAGCAGGAACAAAGGAGGGGAAAGGGAAATGTAGTAAGTGCCATTGGGCTCAAACACATGTCTCTATAACTACAGACACTCTCACACAAACATTTACATTTGGTAGGACTGAGACTAGAACTCCTACCTAATTAGTTTACTGCACTATAGTATTATGCACTTATCAGACACACTACGAAGCTTACATATTTGAGAGCTGTCCAAGGGTATCCTTAATGATGAGTGACATCAGCAGCAGTGATAACAGAGGGCAATGTAAAAAGGAGTGAGTGGGAATGGTGTCAAAATCATTCACCTACGAACACACATACAAACAGACATACCTTTCCGTTTGACAAGATTATGATTAGGATCGCTACATAAATAGTTATTGGTACTCTACTGTTACACAGTAATCAGAAGCACAACAGAGCCTATAGGGCTGAGAGCTAACAAAAGGAATTTGTACAGTGACTAACTGCAGCACATGTTCTAATATTGGGTAATGGGATGTGCACTGGGTGGGGATGGAGTAAAACAGCAATTCCTTCACACAGACGCACACAGTTGCCAGTACTGAGATTTAAAACCCTACCTATCTACTTATTTGCTTTAGTAAGTTATGGATTTACCACATGTGCTATTGAGCATACAGATTTGAGGCTTGTCCAAAGGTACATCTAAGGTGACATACATCAGCAGATAGTATAGAGTGGAACTATGGGATGTGTACTGGGTGGGAACAGCTTCATAATGGTACTGTCTCTCTCACTGTCTGTCTATCTTCCCCATGTGTATGTGTGTATATGTTTGAATTATTGTAGTATGTTAGCCTTAGATATGTGTGCGTATCACACAAAACAGATAGGGACTTACCACATATCTGCCACCTACAGCTGGCTGTGGGTTTTCCTGTCCAGTGTGTGTGTGTGTGTGTGTGTGTGTGTGTGTGTGTGTGTGTGTGTGTGTGTGTGTGTGTGTGTGTGTGTGTGTGTGTGTGTGTGTGTGTGTGTGTGTGTGTGTGTGTGTGTGTGTGTGAAGACCAATCAGTTTACATTTTGGTGTGTGTGCACAGACATCTGCAGATAACAGATATTTATTGTCCACTGTAGTGTCAGACATGGGCTCTAAGTGTGGGAGCATGCCCAGTATGACCTTCTATATTGCTTGTGGGAGTCCATTCCAGGGAGAGTTGTACTCCATTCCATGGTTTTGTGTGCTACAGCTACACCTAGCAAGCTATTTTTTCAGGATATCTGTAGATAGGTTGCCAATATGGAAACACAATTGGGCCAAACATGTGGGCATACTGTGTGTAACTACGTTTCCTATTACTGTTTGTGTTGCTTGTGTAACATGTTCTGTTTTTGCATAGACTTTTGGATATATGTACTGTTTTACAGTGTAATGTATTCTGTCATCAACTACTGACAGATATTGTTTGCTCACAGTTGTTTACCAGAGAAATACAAAAGCAATGCAGCAGAGACCAATATTGTGAGGTGAAGACTAGACATTGTGGAGGGGTGGCTACAGACAATTGAGTGATGGGTCTGTGTAAATGGTCCAGCACCTTGGTGCTAAGCTGGCTTGGGATCTCCTTCTTATGCACTTCTCACTCATTCACTCCGGAGCAGCTCTTTTGAGTGTGCACCTTTAACCCCTAGTGGGCGTGGCTTAAGTCTTTAAAAACTAAGTTATCACCTTAGAGTTCTAGAAAACTCTCATTGAAAGAGGTCAAATATCAATAGAGTTGTGTTTGCCATCACATATGGCTCAAGACAAAATATAATGGGTACCTTGTAAGTAATATGGTTTTGGAATTATTAATGCAAATATGAACAATCCATATTTGACGCCTAGAGGAGCAGTAGGGGTTAACTGCAGAAGACGCCTGGAGGAGCACTCGGCTGTAATGAGTTTGGAATGGCTATATCCTGCTGTGGGTATACCTCTCAGCTGTACAGATTTGGACAGGTTATCCAAAGGTAAGACTCATATATCTGGTCAATTTCCCTTCACATTGTGGTTTACAAGCAGGTTTATGGTTATGCATTCATGGGTTTGCAGTCAGGGGGAAGTATGAGCAGACATTTAAGTTTCAGACTTCACACACTCCATGATATCCATGCATATATGCCTCCCCCCTCTGTAATTCTATCCTTTTCCCAACAGTACAGTAGTAATATCTCAGATGTATTTCTATAGTTTTACCTTTATCAAAGCAGTATTTATGTCTTGGTCCACAAGTCTTGCACTAGGACATGGAAAGGCATGCTACTGGTATTTGTCAGCATGGCCTTGCATTTGTTTTCTACTTAATTTGTTATGTTTTTAGTTAGGACCCTATGACATTCCATATAATGGCACTATGGGTGAGCCATGGGCATTTGTCAGAGGCCTGTATGCCGCATGAGAGTGATGCAGGCCACTGCATTTTGTCACTCATACATTACCAGGCTGCAAGCCAGTGGATTTTCCTGGGGTGACATGGCAAATGAGTGAGGTGTTCCTGGCAATCCTTCTCGTTCATAGTGATGCATTAGTCTGGATGTGTGCGGGGTGCTGCCTATGGCTACGGACACACCTGAATGGGACGCCATGTCAACATGCTGCATCCTGTGTGTATTCCATAAAAGACGTGCTGATTCTGACATCATTCCCAACAGCAAGGATATGACTGATGAAATACCTGTAGCTGTTGTGGGGGTGGTGGACTGAGTGCATGTGTGATATTTAAGCTTATGGCACCTGACTCACAGATATGACTGGGACCTTCTCTCCTGCCTTGTATGTGGACATCAGCAGTGTGTCATTACTTTATAACTGTGGTTTATGTGGGATGCCAGTGCAGACAACCAGTATTCCATATTAGACAGAAAACTAATGTGATGATAACCTCTGTATTTAATTCCAAAGGTGTCTGCAGTTCATAGTTACTTTCTAGGCACTGCATAGAATTCTTCCATCTGTGTATTGTTTCTATGTATGGACCCCTGTTTATAGCCTGTCCAGCTTTCTGATAGTAACACATATTGACATCTGGACAGTGAGTGTGTACAACTAGTAACATAGGTGTAGCTGAGAAGCAGATTGGTTGGCACTGCAGTTGTTGGAATATGGCCCTATCAGACAGTACTGTACCTAGGCAACTGAGACACAACATCCAGACCTACATGCTGTCCACTTCCAGACAATATTAAACACTCACAAAAGATTGGCACACTGACCCCTGCATATAGTGGACATACACCAATTATCATGTTGATTGGCACAGCTCAGGCAATCTGTGCTCCACTAATATTACTCTACAAACGTACAGGTTACTGCCATTTATACATCAGGTTGCGGGGGCACACCTTCCATATTTGCACTGACTGCACTGGTATTTCAGTTATAACTCTGTTTGCTTCCATTTACTATTGTACTGTGCCATATCCTGCTGATTGGAGGCATATCAGTGGAGTACTCAGGTTAGATTGTAATGGTATACATATCAGTTTTAGACATCTTACTCTTCAGAACTATACTGCAACTGCCAAACCTGTTGTGGTATATCTGTGTAGGTCTGTAGGGGGGCTGTTCCCCATTGCCAGCATTTTTGGAGCTTTGCCCGACCTTTATTTCCAGTCATCTACACCTGTCCTGCTGGGTGAGGCTGGGAGTGGGAATGGGAATACTCATTGATATCCATGTGTGTGACCTGTGGACACCCACAGTTAGTCAAGCTACCACATGTACTGCAGTGGGAGTTGTCACCCTGAGTACTACTGCCTAGTATGGGGACACCAGTATTGGTTATGGATTTCATGCTGTCCCATATAGCTGTCAGCTATCTGCTGCTATCCCATTTGGCCGACCAATTCACTTGCATGCTTGCATCCATAGCATAGATATAACTATCAGAATATAGTACTCCATTCAGTAACTGATAGTAAGGGTGACGTACCTTGTGCCTGAGATGGAACTCAGGATGGTGCTGGAGGGCTGACTATGTGGGACACATGCAGTACACTCCCTATACATGGTAAAGTACAGGTAGTGTCATGTTTGGCATCCCTTCTACTGTTTGTGTGGGACAGAGAGAGGTATCAGTTCCTGGGTCCCTACAGTGTCAATGTGTGTGCTATGTGTTGCCTCTTTGCCAAGGCATAGGCATACTGGGTACACCTCTGTCTGCCTCTAGGGACAGGCTCAGGAAGTTTCTCCTCCATGTCCCTCCATGCCTGTGGTGACCTTGGCAATGGTGGTGGGATGTGTGTCCCCTCTCCATGTTGTTCCTGCTGTGGCTGTTTCCACAAGATCATACTGTGTAGCATGGTACATACTGTGAACATTTGTCCAAGTGTAGCTGGAGAGTACTGCAAGGCTCCACTGGATATGTCAAGGCAGTGGAACCATGACTTGAGCATCCTAAACACACAGTCTATAATGATCCTGGTTTGTGCATGTGCCTCATTATGGCATTCTTGTTTGGGGGTTTGTGCATTTCTGATGGGTGCCATCAGCCACAGCTCCAGTGCGTAGCCAGCATCCCCCACTAGATGGCCAATTGGGATGTCCCCCCTGCCAAACCCCTGATACAGCTGTGAGGAATTCCAGATGTGGGAGTCATAATAGCTTCCAGGGCTGCCAGGACACACATGCATGCTAATGCCCTGGGCATCACCACAACCTGGCAGTTGATGGGAGGCAAGCACTTGTGGTTGATGTAGACCCTACCCTGCTCACCGAGTGATGCTTTGATGTGGATGTGTGTATGGTCTATGGCACCCAGTACCTGCAGATATTCAGCTACATGGTGGAGGAGGCACATATTGCTGGTGAATTCCTCACAGGTGTTAGGGAAGTGAATGTGTTCAAGAACATGTGGTAGCATGGCATCCAGGAACTGATGGATTACTCTGAATGCAGATGCCTGTGACACCCCCATAATATCCCCAGTAGGTGTTTGGACAGTACCTGTAGCTAGTATTCTTAAGGCTACACATACCTTAATATCCACTGGGATGGGTTCCCCTCTGTTTGTTCTGGATGTGAGGCGATGCCAGCACAGCTCCACAATTTGCTGACATATGTCCCTGTACACCCTGTAATGCTCTACAATCTCTAGGTCATGTAGCCCCTGATAGGTCACCCTGGGTCTGAACACTCTCCTCCTCCTGGGTCTGCAGCGGTTGGCAGCATTATCCTCATTACCACTGTCAGCCTCTAGCACATGGTGATGTATCCAAGCAATGGCAGCCCCTAGCATTTTGTCAGTTTAAATTCCCAGGTTTACTCCAAAGGTGCAGAGTTTGTGGGGAAATGCAGACTGGGGAGTGTTTCCTTACTTTCTAGTGGCATGATGCTACTGCTGCCTGTCAGATTTACTGTTTCTGATTCATTCCAAATGCCAGCTTACTTGCTCATGGCTTGGATTTAGCCACTGTGAATGTTAGACACATTACTGGTGATTTGTGGATGGTTGCCTTGATTCTGCCATTGCACTTTTTGTAATTAATTTTTACTTGCATCTTCTCATATTTACAGCTCTGCAGCTGCCCGCCAGCTGTATTATAGTTGCAGGGCCCAATCTGAATTGCAAGACTCCCATAGTACTGATTTCTACATCAGTTCACCTTTATTTTGTGCTGTTGCCCTTTAGTTTCATTTGACATGTCCTCCCATCTTCAGCTCTGCAGCCACCTGTCAGCTATATTCTTCAAGTGCTTTCACTGGCCAGTTGTGGGTTGCAGACTCCCATATTGTTGGTTTGTACAGCATTTCCCTTGTTCTGATACTTCCTTTGCCTTTTCCTTCTACCCTTCCTTTTCCAGCCTGTTGGTAGTGTAGACAGCAAGATTTGTCCCTCCCCTGCACGTGCACACTCTCTTCAGTTCAGAGAGCATGAGTACACAGCCTCAGACACATACCCTCTCCTAGCTGTGCTTAGCTAAGCAGACACCAGGCAACAGGGCTACAATGTGCTTCCAGCAAGCATGACACACCCCTTTTCTTGTTCCTTGCTCCTCATGTCTACACAATGGTGGTACAGCATCTACAGGGTTAGGTGCAGTCTAACACTTAGAAATTTTCACCTCCAAAATGGTGTTAGAGCACCTACATGGTTATGTGCAGTCTGACAATTAGAAATGTTTCCCTCCAACCTGTGATTCAGTATAACTCCCCTCATTTTCATAGGACTGACTGCTAATTCCTAGTAACTACACTCATACTGAGCCTTCCCCCCTTAGCAACCCCTATTGCCTAGTATTACTTGCCTATGCATGCCATTGACTATAATGGAAAAATGCAGAATTATCTTAAAATTTTTGGCCCAATCCCATTGGCGCGCCACTGCCTTATACTTAAATGGCCAGAATCGGCCAAAAAAAAGTTATAACTTTATAATATTTGTTCTATTTTTCATGCCAATGCCCATATATTTGGCCATTGGCATGCCTAACCCTTATAATACATGCTTTTGTAGGAGCTGTCATGCCTCCGTTTTGTAGTTTGCAGAAATGCATTCCACTACTAGCTGAATACATTTGTGCAGTCTACACTATTCTTACATGGATGCCTGCCTGCTTCCTGGATCACTAATCCACCTAATTTGCATGGTTTTCACCAGCAGATGGGGTAATCAGCCTACAGGAGCTGTGTCCATGCAGGAATAGTATAGGAGTGCTCATGCACATGCCGGGAGCTCGATCCTGGATTGCTTGGCTGCCATATTGGGTGCAGCAGCTGTTGCACTATTCCTGCACACTGTGCAGAGCTTGCTAAATCCTGAGGGTAGTCTACACTTTGTGGTAACCTTTATGAATCCATGTCAATATTTAAAGCTGTGAGAATATCAGTAGGAAAACTAAAATTAGGAGGAAGAGGGTTGGAGTTATGTCTGTGTTGTCTGTTCACTCAGAACAGTGTACACTTATTGTAGGCATTATTGAATCCCAGGGTATGTATTTAAGTATCACTCAAGAAACAATTTAACCAATGGAAAAAAAGCATGTGAAATGTGCAGCCTAGATAATTTAAATGTATGTCTCCCACATAGACCAAAACATCAGGCCAAGCAGATTTCTTAAAAAAGGAAACAAAATAAAGCATTTAAAACAGAAAGCAGCTATTTTAGTTTAAGTAACACAGAGACAAAAAGGTGATGAGGTCAGAGAGGGAAAGTAGAGGGAAATGGGTATTGGGATTATCATGGTGTGCTAGAAGAAAAAAAAACAGAAGTAACCTCATGGTGTAACAGAAAGAAAGAAAAGAGAAATCCAAAGAACAAAAAACGCACTCCCCCGAATTCACTAATCTTCCGTGCAGGACTAGCTTAGTCCTACACGGAAGCAACGATTTAGGAGCAGCACAGCAGCGTGCCATGCATATTAATGAAGGCGTGCTGCCTGAGCTCCTAAATGGACACGGAGCATAGACGAGTGCAGAGGGCGTGTCTGAGAGCAGAGCTCTCACAATATACACGCCCCTGCAATCAAGAACTGCTGTTTAACCATAACAATGAGTGAGACTACTCATAGGGGTTGCATACCTCCAGCAACCCCCCAAGTTAATAAGAGCAATAGTTAAAATATAATAATATAAACAGGTTCATTTATTTTATTAAACAGATAAAATTTAACCATAGGTGCGCAGGTTTGCCCATTGCTTAGCTATGTATACTGAAGCTTAAACGGCACAAGAAGATACATTTCAAGATATATGCAAATGAAGCAGTACTGCAATAGTGTATTGGTCAGAACATTCACCTTATGAGCAGTAATTCCCGGTTCAAGTCTCACTCCAGTGCATTCCATTTTCCATGTCAAATCACTTTATGAACAATATGTTTTGTTGCATAACCTACTAAATAACATATATTTTTGAACTGGAGTACTGCATTAAATACAGATGTGAGGTGTCATTGTAATAATGTTGTAAAATCCACAGATTAACACAAGTGCCCCATACAGTATATGTACACATGAATCAGGGATACAAATTGAAGGTATAATGTGTAATGAATGATAAATCCATAGAGTGTCCAAATCCACCACCTTCCCAAGAACCATTTTACATTTCTGTCTAAATTAGTGCGGGAGTAAGCATTATTAAGCAGTAGTAAGCGGGATTAGGCATATTTTAAGCAGTAATAAGCGGGTTTAAGCCCATTTGCATGGGGGTAAGCAATGCGCACACAGATTAAGCAATATTGAAACTAACCCTCTGTAAGCATATTTAACCGGAGGTTAGCATTGCTTACCATCATGCAAACCCACTTACAATTGCTTAAAAGTGCCTTAATCACTCTGTATGCAACAGCCACTGTTCTACTCAGCAACAACATAAACAGTCCTTGCAGGTCTTGAACCCAAGACCCTGTACACTACAGTCACAGTAGTTAACCAGTAAGCCATCACAGCAGTACATAAGATTGAGGTGTCACCAAATAGATCCTTACTATAAGAATATTAACCTTAACATGTGTAAGAAATCTATATACAGTTTTATGTTGTATAACCTACTACATAACACACATATGTGAACTGGAGTACTACATTAAGTCCAGATGTGAGGTGTCATTGTAATAAAGTGCTGAAATCCCCTAATAAACACAAGGACACCATACAGTGTACTTACACATGAATCATGGATACCAAACACATATGTAACATGTAATGAATAATAAATCAATGCCAAACAGCAGATAATTTTTATTTTGCATACTGAGCAACGCTAAGCTTTGCACAGCCCTGCTTACTAGGTGTAAGCAATGTATAGGCCAGCTAAATCAGTTTGCCCATTGGTATACCCCTTTAAGAAATGCCAACCTTAGGTAAGCAGCTTTGCCCATAGCTTAGCATTTTCAAAAACATCCAATCACGGGAAACTGCGGGAAATCGGCCCTATTTAAACCCAACAGGTGGGAATACATCCCATAACTGGTTGCAACTTCCTCCTGTAGGCACTATGACCAGTGTGGGAGAGGGAGTGCACTTTCGGGCACAGTGCTGGGGCATCCAGGAGTCCAAAGTCATGGCAGGACTCCTTGTTAAAGACCATGACCAGAGATTGCTGCAGAGTCAGTACCAGGGTTCCATATATAAAGCAGAAGCCTGGGACTGTCTTGCCCATGATCTCACCAGTGCCACAGGCATACCTCGAACTGGTGAGCAGGTCAGGCATCACTATGCCAACCTGAAGTGGAGAAAGAGGGAGCTCTTGGATCAGTGGATCCAAGATGCTAGGAGGATGGGGGATGTCTTCAGTGTGTACATATCAGTCCACTACCTGTTTAATAATTTTTTAAATATTCCTCTTATGTTTTTGACAGTGGCAGATGAGCGGGCTGTGAACTGGGAAGCCCGTGGGTGTAGACTGCAGAGGTTGCATCATGAGGCAGGTTAGTAATACTCTTGCATGTACTGTCATAAGAAATAAATCTAAAAGTAGTAGAAAGTTAATTGCCAGTATAAAACCTGTATTGTCTAAGGCATGTACTGAATGACCAGACAATATGGCAGGAAGAGTCTTATATAGGTTGTATGTAAATAAAAGGTTAACAGCCTGACAATAAAGGTCTAACTGCTGGAATGCATGCGTTTACTCTGGTATCACATGGTAATGTAGTGTTGCAATCTCTTAATAGTACTGTTGTATTAAGCACAGTTACCCACACTGTGCTACATAAATAAAATGCGTAGAAATTTCTGTATATGATTGTTGTATTCACAAGAGGTCATATTGTACAACTGAGAGAGACTTAGACAGAAAACAATGAAAAGATAGACAACATAATCCAAATAGCACACTCAACTGAAGCGTGAATTGCTGCATTTTTAGCACACACAGCCATGGTTCGAATCCTGGGAGTGGTAGTAAGCTGTATGCAGAATCATACCCTACAAATGTACAGATATGTCCAGAATGTCCAGTTAAGTGGCCCATATCTGCTGCCTGTCACCCTGTCCCCCTGGCAAATCAGTAGGATGATCCCAGATGTTTAGGCAGCAAATAATGACATACAACTGACTGTCAGACATCAATAAGAACAAACCTGTCACTCTAGCAACTCCCAAAAATGTTATGAAAGTAATAAGCCAAGTATGTCCCATCTGCACCCCCATATTGTGAAGCTGTGACCAGAGTGTGCACAGTAACAGAGTGAGACATGTGCATAATACTAATGTGGAATCTGGTAATATGTGTGGCAACATTCAGGTAGTGCTAACAAACATTCCTCCCAGAAGTCTGTCACATACGAAAACGGTGCATAGAAATAAAAGATTGAAATCCTGGACTGGTACTGTTTACTCTGGTAATGTATGGGATTGTTAGTGTTGCAGTTGCTCTGAATAATAAGGTATTACTCATCACTGTCATCCACACTGTGCTACATAATAAAGCTGTCTAGGAAACCCTGTATAAGAGTGTTGTAATTACAAGGTCAGATTGTAAAACCACGGTAGACTTAGACAGAAATCAGAGAAGAGATACGCAGCAATATCTATATAGCACCCTCAACTGTGATGGACACTGTTCTATTCTTAGCAGACACAGCCATGGTTCAAATCCTGGGAGTGGTAGTAAGCTGTATGCAGAACCATACACCACAAGTGTACAGATCTGTCCAGAATGTCCAGTTAATTGGCCCATATCTGCTGGCTGTTACCCTGTCCCCATGGCATATCAGTGTGCTAATCTCTGACATGTAGGCAATATTTAATGTCATATAGCTGACTGCCAGGCCTGTACATATTTGGAAAATGTCAATGAAAACAAACCTGTCATTGTACAACTCACCAAAGGTTTATGAGAGCAATAGTCAAAATATGTCCCTGTTTCACCTGCATGTTGTCAAGACATGCCCAGAGTGTGTGCAATAACAGATGGACAGGTATGTGCATAACATCAACCTGGAATCTGGGAATATGTGTAGAAACAGTCAGGTAGTGTTAACAAACAATACCTCCACAGGTATACCAGGTAAGAGGTGCATAATGCAGGTAAACTCAGTTCATATATATAGTTGTCTACATCCATACCACTGTCCAAACTAAGGCCATAGGGTAGTGTAATAATACCTGTAAGGTAGCCATGTTGAAATACTCCCACATTGGTGGTATGCTGCCATCAATCTACCTGCATGCTGTTGTAATGGCCACTGTGGTTCCATATATGCACGTGTTCTGTTTGCTATGCAACTGTTCCATATCTGGTGTTTTGGGTTAATGGAAATATCTATGCATGCTGTTATACCTAATCCTGGAATGTGTTGACTATTACTAACCCACATATGTTGTAAAATTGAAACACCAAAGCACGTTTGGAAAGGCCAGTCCAGGTGGACCCACCTCTCCCACCTCATCTGACCATGGCACTGGGCACCAGCAAATCTAGGGCTGACCCCGGGATGTACTTGTCTGCTGGTTCTGCACCACCTTCCCCCCCTGGGAGTGGGCGCAGACAGGACACTGTCACCAGTCACCAGATCTGAGGCATGGTGCGTAGCAAGCTCCGCAGGGAGTTTGGAGATCTGCTATGGCAGCTTGAGGGCCACGTGGCACAACTAGAGGATCAGCCTGGCCCTCCTACTCAGTCCCCAGGCACAACCACCTTCAGGGCAGTGAAGGTGCAGTGGTGACTGCCCATGGTTGGGGACCTCAGTCCAACTGTTTCCACTAGGGGTTCCATGGGCTACTGACTTCCAAACACCCCTCCCCATCCAAGGTGTTTACCCCCCACGTGTCATATATTATCCATGTATGCTATCTTGTCTGTTATCCTATCGAACCTACCTCCCCAAATATACCTACTATCCCTCCCCAACATCCCACTCTCACCTTAAAAAAAAAAGGGGCAATCTGTTCCCAGAAAAAATTCTCACCCCATACATAGCTGTCCATTTCGCACACATGTGCACTGGACACGTGTAATCTGGACTAATTGGCTTCACAACATATTATTGTTGTCCTCACCCCTCTCTCAGGGGTATGAGTGTCCAAATCTACCTCCAAATTAGTGTATATGCATAGCTGTTGCTGTAGAAGAAATGGGCAGCTATGGACCTTCCCTACACCCATCCTGCACATCCCTAGCTATTTTCCCTACTGTCTTTCCCTCTCTGAGCCCCTTTTTTTCACCACTTTCCTATCAACCCTCTTTCATTTCTTTTAAAGAAATTAGCATGGGGGTAAGCAGGAGTAAGCACTTTTAAGCAGCAGTAAGTGGGTTTAAGCTTGTTTGCACAGGGGAAAGCAATGCCTACACAGGTTAAGGAACTGAGAAGCTAAATCAGTATAAGAAACTGTAACCGGATGTTTGCAGTGCTTACCTTCATGCAAACCCACACAAACCCGCTTACAACTGCTTAAAAGTGCCTTAATCACTTTGTATCCAACGTCCGTTGTTCTGCCCAGCAACAAAATGAACAGCCTTTGCAAGGCTCAAACCCAGGACCACGCACAACATAGCTAAAATGATTTACCACTAAGTTATGTCAGATATACATAATCCTGATGTTTTCACAAACATCCAGCACAGTCATTCAACAGTACAGGAAATGTATTTATACATGTAGATGTATGTGTGTGTGTATATATATATATATATATATATATATATATATATATATATATATATATATATATATATATATATATATATATATATATATATATATATATATATATATATATATATATATATATATATATATATATATATATATATATATATATATATATATATATATATATATATATATATATATATATATATATATATATATATATATATATATATATATATATATACACACACACATATATATAGTTTACTATCAAAATTAAAAAAAAAAGGTACTAATCAGCGAATTGTTTCGCAGAAAGTACAAATAACCTAACGGCCCTATTGTCAAAAAACAGCTGTTAATGCCACAAATGTCGACAATGACATTTTATGGCATTAACAATAATGCCACCCTTGCTGTAACTCCCTAGCCCCTACACCTAACATCCCATTTATGCAGAGGGGAAAGCCCCCCTGTGCCCCCCACATCCCCCCAACTTAATATTCCAACTCCGAGATCACACTACAGTAAGGAAAGGGATGTATTTCCCAAACCGCACTGTACCGCGATCCCTGTACATAATCGAATGTTATATTTGCAAACGCACAGTCCATTCGCAAATATAACATTCGCTCATGTAACCTGCACACATACGAAGTATTCGAACATCTGTAGTTCAAATACTTCATAACCGTGCAACGCTAAACCTATATATATATATATATATATATATATATATATATATATATATATATATATATATATATATATATATATATATATATTACATATGGGTCTACTACCGGAGATCAAAATTACACTATTTCGAAATCCAGTAGTAGATGCCCACTAACGCGAAAGTGCACTTCACCGAAAGTGTACTTTTGCGAACTCCACTAGAATGAACGGGCAATGTCCTCCACTGTGGTGCAGTAGTCACAGACCTTAGGGTTAGGGCTTGGGTTAAGGATAGTGTATAGCCCTACTAGCTAGTGGTGTTCGCAAAAGTGCACTTTCGGTGAAGTGCACTTTTGCATTAGTGGACATCTACTAATGCATTTCGAAATATTGTAATTTCGATCACCGGTAATAGACCCAAATAAATATATATATATATATATATATATATATATATATATATATATATATATATATATATATATATATATATATATATATATATATGTGTGTGTGTGTGTGTGTGTGTGTGTGTGTGTGTGTATATATATATATATATATATATATATATATAGATATATAGATATATATATGTATATACAGATATATATCTATAGATATAAAGGAGAATATAACAAATACATATATGACCAAATGCACCGTTAATGGGGGTGAGAGGACCCAAGCTAAATATGTCTTGTAAGTATTGATATCACCCCTCCCCCACAGCCAAACAGATCTGCCCTGCAACACAATACCAACTGTTGCAAGTCCCATACCCAGGACCCTACACAACATGGGCACAAGACGTTAACAGTAATCCATATGTGGAAGCAACAAACATTCCAAAGATACATATACACTCACACATATATATATATATATATATATATATATATATATATATATATAGATATATATATATATATATATATATATATATATATATATATATATATATATATATATATATATATATATACACACACACACACACGGAGATATCTATAGGAAGATGCATATTTAGAGGGTGTACAGCATACGGAACAGCCAGTATTTCTACAGTTGCCACCTTTTCAAATGGACAATGTATGAGTCACTCATACAAAAGACAATTGTTGCCTGAAACATATACCCACAGAGAAGTCAAAGGATATGACACCGCACACAGGTTTGCATACATAAAGTTTTATTTGTGTACTATTACAGTTGTATATGCCATGTCATATAGCTGTTTAGACTTAGAAATACATACTAACTGATTAATGCAACTCTCAAGCACATAATTTTATACAGTAATCCGAAAGCATAGTGTATGTCGCTGTTCAGGCCAAGGCTTTCAAGTATACAACAGTAAAGATAGACTGGGCCACAGCATAACAATCAAACAGCAGTAAGTAATGCAGATGTATAGTCCAGCAGCCTCTAATTATACTCTGTACTCAATCCCAAGGGGGAAAAGATGTAAGTTGACACAATGGGATGTATCTGTTACATAACAATGCATA
>NC_056726.1:1720375662-1720408162 GCF_019279795.1 Protopterus annectens
ACGCAGGACAGTGGCTCACTCATTCACTCTCATCTTTTCACCCTGCAGTTGACTCTTTGGGTGATGAGAGTTTTAATTCCTTTTCTGTACCATGTTTCTGGGCCATGCTCCAGCCTTTATACCTGGCTAGAAAACAATCTAGTAGAAAATCTTTTGTTTCTAAATGAAAAAGAGTTTATTTATGGTGCAATAAATGGAACCAGGACCTCTTTATTATGGGTATTCCTCTTGTTCTTTGCTATCTTGGTCATATTTACTCTTCTATTAAGGCCCATTTGTCAGCCATTTCTGCTTGTATGCCTTTAGGTCGACCTCATTCTTCCATATTTGAGGGCAAGCAAATTTTGAAAGGTGTCCTTCACATTACTCCTCCAAGAAAGCTTATTCCTCTTCCTTAGGACCTAAATTATGTTCTTGAAAAGTTAACTCATCCACCTTTTGAACCTGCAATCAGTTCTTCCTTAAATTTGGACTTAGAAGACTGTTCTGTTGGTGGCACCAGCTTCTGCCAAAAGGGTCTGTGAGCAGTATGCACTTATGGCAGTTCCTTTCTCCTTGTTTTTTTTTTGTAAGTACAAGGTTTCTCTTAGGACTAATCCTTCCTTTACACCTAAGGCAGTTCATGACTTATCTTTGAATCAGTCTATCAATCTTCCATCCTTTTTCCCCTCACTTCAAAACAGGGGTGAAAGGATTCTTCATTCTTTGGATTTACATATGCAATTCAGATTTTACCTTGACATGACTAAGAACATTTGAAAGTATGAGATATTCTTTGTTTCTTTTCACAATAAGAAGCTTGGTTTGCTAGTGCCCAGCAAACTGTTTCTTCTTGGATATCTAAGACCATTTCTTTTTGTTATTCTTATCATGGGAAACAGCTTACTTCCTCAGTCAGAGCCCATTCTACCAGGGCAATAGCCTCCTCTGGATCTTTTTTCAAGGGCTTAGATAGCAGGTCCACTCTAGAAGCAGCTACTTGCTCTTCTGTTTACACTTTTAGTAAACATAAATTGGATGGGTTTTATAGGGCCAGAGCAGGTTTTACTAGGTCCATTCTCCAAAGCAAGTTGGACTGTTTTCCTTTTTCCTCCACCCTCTCCCTGTAGTAGCTTTTGCATTATCCTTCTTGTAAGGAGTACTGCAACAGCGATCTTGGAAAGACATAGTACAGTTGTTGTGTAAGAACTTACCATTACAGTAGATGTCCTTCCTGATAAGTGTTGCACTTGACTTCTGGTAGGATCAACAATAGACCAGTTAGTATCCTTTGCAGCAATAGAACAGATCTTTCACATAAAATGATAGAACTAAAAAGGCTGCAGCGGGATATTGTGTTTTTGAGAAATGTATTTGAGTAAAAAGAATACAAAAAGGACTAAGAAATATCAAAATTACCCACTGGAGCGAATTATAAGGATAGTTTCATAAATGAATGAAAGGTGCTCAGTGAGAAAATTATAGAGTGTCCCCTGATGAAGAAATATCCTTTGAGATTACAGTTCTTCAAAAGTTAGGGTGAGAAAATGCACTATGAATTACAGAGTACGGATTCCCCAAAACCAGTGGCCCTTCATGCTGTACTAGGAATCTTAGAGGATTCCTTTGTTTCCCTAGATTCCCACTCCACCCCCACCACCAAGAAACCAGATAGATTTTTATAGGTTACCCGACATATACATTTCTTTATAACATTATTGTGGTAAGTAAGTAAAGTACGTACTTTAAACCAAAGTCTTAAGACAATTAGTGTGAGATATCCTAGGTTGTAAGTTTACTTTCACCAGCCAGGACAGCCGGCAGCCTTTACTATCTGCTCCCATACCTGTCACTCCTTCCCCCTTCTTAGACTACAAGTATTTTTACTGTTCTTCCTCTTCAATCCTCTATAGCATACTTACTGCCCTGCACTCTTTTCTTAGTATATATTGCCTCTGCTATACAGCTTTTGTCCACTAGAGGGCAATAGTTTCCTTTAGACCACCACCCTGACTCCAATTTTAAGTAACTTACAGGCTCTTGGATGCTAATATTCTGGAAGAGCTAATACTCCCACTCTATTCTTTCTTTCTTCTAATATTCTTCACTGCCAACCCTCTCTGCATATTCTATTATCAAGGCATTGTGTCACCTTACCTTCTGCTGCTTTACTTACCTTTGCTTACTGCTCCTCTGATTGTTTTCCTAGGGTGAACTCCTCTGTGGCTCATCCCGCTCTGTTCGCCCTGCGGGCTCACTCCGCTCCCCTACCCTGCCCCCAAATTCCACCCGCCCCCAGTGGTCCTAAACTTATACTCTAACTGCCACACTCCTATGCATTAGGACCAACCTCTAACTCCTCCCCTTAAAGTGCTATTACCTCTATTATATTCTCACTTTACCCCTATCTCCTCCCCCTTAAAGAACCATCACTCATTTACCTTTATCCACTACCCTACCACTCTATCCACAAATATCCCTACATTTAACCACCTTAACCTAAACAAATGGCTCAAGGATCCTGTAAACCCTTACCTTTATTACTACTCCTAATTATACTTATCATTCCCTATCTACTTACTCTCTACAAACACCATAGATTCCTAGGACTGCATACCCACATCACACACACCTCTGTCGTTACCCCCAGCTCCACTCATAGTGTTAGCAACCTCCCCAGCTCAGCTAAGTACTCAGCAGCCATATTTCATAGACTCCATCACATCTCTCAATGTAACCCACTAGCTAGAAAAAATAAGAACCTAATTTTTAAACTTCTACAACTCATCCTAAAAGTTCATGTCCACTCCCTGTTAGACACCCTAACCCAGGTCCTACCACTATCACAGCTACACAGCCTGATACACCAACAAATTCAATCACACAGACACTTACCAAGCCCCCAACTCTCTCCTGAAAGCTCATCTTAATATTCGTAGCATCAATAACAAAATAGCTCACCTGCATGCCCTTAATGATGTTTATTCCTTTGACATCCTCTGTCTGTCTGAAACATGGCTTAATCCATCAATACAAGACAGTGCAGTTCTACCCCCTGGCTATAATATCATAAGACATGACCGTAACACTAAAAAAGGAGGAGGCATAGCCATACTTTATAAGAATGGATTACAAGTTACCTTGTTAGACTCCAAACCTCCACTTTGCAACAATGCAGAAATTCTTCTAAGATTCAGCTTAACAAAAGCAAAGCCATATATCTATCATGTGTCTATCTTCCCCCAGGCAATAACATCAACACATTAGAGGCTATCCTCAGCTGGCTCTCAAGTAACTACCCCCAAGAAACCATTATACTTGGAGATTTTAACATTAACTGGAACTCCTGTATATCTGAGCAGCCTTCTACTCATATCAACTTATATGGTTTTACCCAAACTATAACATCCCCAACCCGCACCAATAAAACTAACAACAAAACTAGTACCCTTGACTGGATACTCACTAATACCCCCAACTAAACTATAAAACAGGCACCCTCCCTGAGGACATAAGTGATCACTTGCTTACCTATTTAATCAGAACAAAAACTGTCATCCTAAACTCTACCATCTGTAGAACTATTCGCACTATCAAAAACTTTAACCCTGCTCACTTTCAAGCTGAATTAGTCACCTGTGACTGGTCACCCCTGAAATACCTCCCAATAGATAATGCCATGAAATACTTTAACTCTAAATTTATAACCATTTTAGACAGCCATGCCCCATTACGCAAAGTTAAAATTAGAACCAAACCGGCACCATGGCTCACCAAAACGACCAAACAAAAAATCCGCCAAAGAAATAAACAATGGGCCAAATGGCGCTCAACAAAAAGCTCCTCAGACCACATGCAATTCAGACAGCTAAGAAATGAAACAAAAAAAGCCATATTAGCCGATAAAATAAACTACTACTACCGACTACAACAAACCAACCAAAATAATCCCCATAAATTCCGGCGAGGTATCAATAACCACCTACACCCTGGATGCTCAAGTACTCCCTCTCCCTCTGGCTCTGATCACAACAATCCCATCCAAATAGCTGACTCATTTAATACTTTTTTCACTGAAACCATACAATCCCTAGCCAACCAGCTATCCCCTAGCACCCCAGGCTCTGCCACAACCTTTACCAATAATTCTCATCAATTTCATTTTCAGCCAGTGCCCACTTCACTTATCTGTAACCTCATACAGAAACTTAAACCCACTTCTCTCTCTGATGATAAATTACCTGCAGAATACCTGCAAAAAGCTGCTAAAGTCATAGCCTACCCCATATCCATCCTCATTAACAGAACTATTTCTGAAGCATCTATTCCCCTAATCTGGAAAGTCTCTCATATTCCCCTGCATAAGGGCGGTAACTCCAAAGAGTTGTCCAACTATAGGCCCATAGCTATTCTATCTCCTTTGGCAAAAATAATGGAGAAATGTATACACATACAACTGTTAACCTACCTACTCGATCACAATTTATTAGCACCCTGTCAACATGGCTTTAGACCATTTCATAGCACCACCTCTGCTCTCTTATCCTTCACTAACCATATTAACAGTAATCATAATATTGATACTCTATCCTCAGCTGTTTTTATTGACCTGTCCAAAGCATTTGACATGGTGAATCACCACCTCCTTATAGACACACTCAAAAACTGTCATTGGACAACCATACTATACAGTGGTTCCAATCATACCTACATAACAGGCAACAGGCTGTACTATGGGAAAATACTTTATCTTCTCACGTCCCAGTCACTCTAGGGGTCCCGCAAGGATCTATATTAGGCCCATTACTCTTCTCCATCTTTACAAATGACCTTCATTCTGTAATTCCTCAAGCTGACTGTATCCAATACGCTGACGGCTCCACACTCATATGCGCTGCTGCTTCTCAATCAGAACTTCAGTCACTAACCCAAATGACCTTTAGTACAGTTGAAAACTGGCTCCTACAATAACGTCTTATCCTTAACCCCAAAAAAACAAAAATGCTACTATTTACCCCCACCCGCAGAACCTCCCCACTTAACTTTACTATTACTTCAAATGATGGAACTATAATATCTCCTGAACCAACCACCAAACTACTCGGGGTACTAATAGATAACAACTTGTCCTTTGAACCTCACATTAATAACACCATAAAAATAGTAAACAAGAAACTAGGTTCCCTCTATAGAATAAAACCCTTTCTTACACCTCCAGCCAGGGTTACTATTGCTCGTACCCACCTCATCTCTACCTTGCTCTATGCCTCCCGTATCTATACCAAAATATGTAGAAGTAATCTGAGTAAACTTACATCCTCCTACAACAATATTGCCAGATTTGCAGCTGGGTCCTCCTATAGAACTCATCACTGTATCAATCTGAATCAGTTAGGATGGTTAGAGCTGCCAAATTTAATACTTTTCAATCAGTTAATAGTAGCCCATAAGATCCTGTATTTACCTCAAAATACACCCATACTTACATCCCTAGTCATCCCCTATAATAACCTCAAGACCTTACGCTTAGCTAATAACCTACTTGTACAAATACCAACAACAAAAGTTCAAGGAACTCAACACTAGAAGAAAGACAGCACCAAAAACTGTTCCCAGAACAAACCACGATCCACGAATATGTCACAAAGAACTTCTTTTATTGAAATACAAAACGAAGGTTGTGCGCTTTCATCTACCCAATGTAGATTTCATCAGAACACTGAATATATCAAACCTTGTCTCTTAAATACTTTAAAATTCCCGCCTAAAACACCACCTGACCAATTAAACTACCATTAAGTTTTAAAGACATAAGAACATAGATTTGGTAAAACCCATATAAACAGCCTTCTAAATATTATCAGTATTAATAATGGTTAAAAAATGTCTAAAACAGCATCAAAATTCAATCATATAATAAAAAGTCTCTATCAGTGGAATATGAACCATACCCCAACTCTAATAATACATACTAGATGAATATTTCATATAAAACATGACAAATGCATGGCGTGCATAAAAGGAACAATATCAAATGTAAGATATAATAGGCATTTTTTAACCATTATTAATACTGATAATATTTAGAAGGCTGTTCATATGGGTACCTAACTATTAACTAGACTCCCACAATTCCTAGCCTCCCATGATCATGATCTTGTGTTGTCTCACTAATTTTTAGTGAGCTTAACCTTCCTTAGGATTTTTTATCATGTAAATAAGTATATACTGTGGAATGATCAAACATCTTCATATAGTATCACAACCTATGTGTTAAATAACACTAGAAAGCCATCCTTGTTTGCTGCTCTTCTATACTCCATCTATTGATCTCTAGTGTTTTTCTTTTTTAGGTTTTTGTGAGACCTGAGTATCTCTTATCATAAATTACTAGGTGTATCTAATTTTGTAATATATTATAAAGATTTGTACTACACCATTTCTAATACAAATGTATTAGTCTTATTCATCTATTCTTAGATAAATTTTTCCTTTTTCCTACTGAAATATAAAATATATAATCTTAGGCTTGTACTATAATTGTTAAAACTTCTTATGTACCAAATTATACTGTTATTGTCTTTGTCTTGACCTTTTATGTTGTTGTAATTTGTGGAGCTTTTCTCCCCGGGCCTCCACTGAAAATGGACATATATCCAGCTGGACTAGCCCGGTAAACAAATGTAAAATAAATAAATAAAATAAACATTCTGCCATTATTTCTATTGCTAGAACTGTTCAGGCCTTTTATGCTTATAGCCTTGTTTCAAATGGTAAAAACAGTCTTATATTCAGTAGATTTGGGGAAAAAAAGGTTTATACGTCTTCCACTCTGTCATTTACAGCAATTAGTTGGCAAACTCATACGTCCAAAGTATTTATCTGTTTTTGCTGATATGCCTCAAACTTTGTCTTGTTTACTTAATTCAGACACTAAATGTACTCTATTGGGCATGTTAAATTCTGCATCTGAAGTCATTAAACATGCTATTAAGTGTGGTTATCATATAGTGGATGGCATGTGATGGGCTGAAGGTACAGGAGTGCACAAGTAGGATTACAGAATTTTGGTAATGATGATAATGCTTAAATATTAAGTGCTCCTGTGAACAGGGGCCATTTATTTAGGAATTCTTCGGCTGAAGGTCTAAAGAAACAATATTTTTATTGTTTCTTGTCTCTAAATTTGAGAAGAATTACCCCTCTTCTTCAGGTCTTTTTTTAAACCTTTTAAAATTCCTCTGTAAAAGGCTACAAAACAAAAATTCTAGAAAAAAATGACGGAGATTCAAAAAGCAAAGGAGAGGTTTTTCACGGATCCTCCTTTTAAAAAAGAAATCGGCCTCTTTACCCCCATCCCATCCTTGCCTTCCTTCCCAAATTGCAGGCAGTCTCACTGCTTTCATCTCTGGAAACAGAAAACTTCAGATACCCATCAGATACCCAGATTCTAAAAATGTTACAAAATGGCTACAGACTACAGTATGCATCACTTCAGTCTTGAGTTGGGATCCATCTTCCTCTAAACAGTCTTACCCACCTGTTTCTTCAGATTCTGTCAGGTCTGTAATCCCAAGGAGTGGTAGTACTAGTTTATCTTTCCCAACAAGATAACAAGACAGAGGCTTTTATTCAAGAATGTTTCTGGTTCCCAGAAAACAAAAAAGGGCACATGTTGACCTATTTTGTATATTCCACAGCTAAATACCTTTTATGTGGTAGCAAAATTCAAGATGTTCACTTTACAGACTCCTTCTGTATGTTTACCAATGTTTTTTTCTGTTTACTGTTGATCTCACAGATGCTTACCTGCATATTTGCATTCACAGAAGTTGCAGGTGTTACTCGAGATTTTTTGATGTGGAATTGTACTTTGTTTACGTCTTTGCCATTTGGTCTTTCCATCACTCCAAGAGTTTCAACAAAGTCCCTTGCCCCAGTCATAAACTTCTACACTATAACCATTTGAAATGTAGGGACTCGAAGTATTGAGGCTGAATGACCAAAAGATTGGACTTACATACACAAAGTCTGAGATGCCATTTCCCAGAATATTCCCTTTTCTCTGAGGTGTGGTGATCTCAGAGTTGGCTATATAAATGTGGGGGGGGGTCTCCCCAACACACGCACAAAAATAAGTTTAAAGGAGAAGCATGATTTTCGAGATCTGCAGTTCTCTGGGTTTTCTTTTTTTTCTTTTTATTTCCGCTTTTTGACACTCAGCATTTCGAGTGTCAACATTTCAATAGGGTGTGCTAATGCAGATTACAAAGCATTTACTCCTGTTTAGCTTCCCCTAGTCAAGACATCCTAGCAACTGTTCAGTTCATTATTCATCTTTTTAGCAGCCTAGCAAACTAAACTTGAAAAAAAAGTCTTGTTTAAACCTTGCTCACAGGTTAGTGTTCCCCGGATGTGTTCTAGACACGTCTCTGTCAGTAGCTTTCCTTCCTCTGGACAAGTTGGCGTCTTACCAGCTTTGCTGCTTTAATGTGGCCCATAGTAATATCTTCACAGCAAGAGAATTCCTCAGAATTGTAGGGCACGTGGCATCCTCCATTCTAAAGATCCCATTTCCAGAAACCAAGTAATAAAAACCCAGTGATACCTCAAATCAGTGTGGGTCCAACATCACCATCCCTTATCTTTCCAAATTCTAGTACTCATTTTATCAAGCAGGATCTCTTATGGTGGACCAGTCAGGTCCTGGTAAATTTAGGCCTTTCTTTTTCTGCCCATCCTCCTGCTCAGTCAGTCAAAACAGACACTTCAGACTTTGCTTGGGGTCAGTCTCTCAGGACAACAAGCATATAAATCTCAAGGAGATGATGACTGTTATAAAAGCTGTTGAAGCTCTACATCACCTCTGGATTTCTAGACCCCTGTTAAGGTTAATAAACAACAGCACCGTGATGTGGTATATAAGCAAACAAGGGTGAACAAGGTCATACCCCATTTGCAGATTAACAATGATTGTCTGGGAGCTGGAAATACAGAGCAATGTTACTCTAGAGGCCACTTACATTCCATCAGAGTGGAACACAAGAGGAGACACTTTGAGTAGATCCAGGTTAGACCCTCACTAGTGGATACTATATCCAGAGGCCTTCTATGATATTTTCCACCTGTGGGAACTCCCCAAGTAGATCTGTTAGCCTCAGATCTCAAAAGACAATTATACCATATGTTTGTCATTTGATCACTGCTGAAGTAGCCTTAGCTGTATAACGGCTAGCAGATTATATGCCGCTTAAGATATAATAGCCAGCCAGGTTCGTGCACCAACCCTTTAAGAGCTTTCCTGCCACCAAAGAGTGCTCCTGTTGTGGGCTTTCAAGGATTGACAGCTAACAATTCTCCAATGCTTGGCAGATAGGTTCCCTTCAGAGGGAAGAAAAATTCCACATATTTGTATTGTTTTATCAAAAGGGTTACCTTTTCTGTGAAACTAATTAAACTAAGGTAAGAAAAGGTGTTAAATCGACTGTCATATGACTGACATTTCTTACTATGGAGTGCAACCTTTTAATTTTATTAAAAAAAGGTGTTGAAACTAATTACTTTAGGGGATTTGGTTATTTAACCAAGTGTGTAAAGTGCTTTTCACTTTGCTTTTGTTGGAAAAATATGCCTTTTTTATACTTGCCTGTTTCACTGCCTATTGCTGAACGTCTTACCAGAGAAATATGGCTTAGTTTTCAGTTTCACCTTGGAACAACCTACCGGTTCCTTGGTTATTTCTTCTTTCAGCCACAAAAAAAGAAGAAAATTTACTAACAGAGTTTGTCCCTTCAGCAGACTACAAATTTGCCTCAGACACAGATAGGTGACTTTGCTATGGCCATTTCCTATTCTTCAGACAATTCATCCTTTACCCAGTTTAATAGTCCCTTCAGCCACCATGAACCAGGGGTTGGATTGCCCTTGGCACGCAAGGGAGAACCACCATTTTCAGTCTTGTTAGAAGGAGCATGGAATGCTTTTCTGCCTAGCCAGAATGGGATGGCTATCCCCAGGGATGCTTTGCCTAACAGGAGTCATTCTGTTTCTAAAGAAATTGCTGTCAAAAAAAAAAAAAAAAAACAGAAAAGTTAAACAGTTATCTTAACCTGTCCCCTGTTACTATTTGCTTGGCCAGAAGGGTGATCGTGGGGATGAGGAAATATATCCTTTCCCCCACTGTAGTGCGGTCTCGGAGTTGGTATATTTAAGTAGGGGGTGGGGGGCGCAGGGTGGCTTGCCCCCCTGCAAAACTGCGTTAATTTAATTTTATTTAGTTAGTTTGAGCTTAACTGCATGGCGCTGTTGATTGACAAAATACGTTTGGCGTTTTCATTTTCACCGATTACGTATTTTGCTCTTTTTGTACATCGACCTTTATGTGTTGATGTAGATGCATTCACCATTTACAGCTTTCGTGTTTATAATATAGACCCCCTGTACTCACTACTCTTCCCCCTGTTCATTCAGCATTTGAGGATGTCTGCTACAGCATCTAACTTGCCTGCCAGCCAGACAGCCTGCTGCCCCTAAAAAGCAGATAGATTATTTATTTATTTGTATTTATTTATTTGTATCTATTTATTTCTTTACATTTGTTAACTGGGTACTGTCCTACTGGGTTGAAAAAAAAAACATTTTCAGTGGATACCCAGGGAGAAAAGTTCCACAACAAAAATAACATTATTAAGGCACAAGCAGTAAACTTAGTTTAAGTAGTACATTGCTAACAATATGTAAATGAGCTTAACAAAAATATTACATCAAAATATAATAACAGAATACAATATAAACATGCATGTTTCAGGCATACAAGAATACAATTTTTTTTCAGTATTTTATTTTATTTTAACATTTGTTAACCGGAAAAGTCCAACTTGGAACGTAACCAGTTTTCAGCAGAGGCCCAGGGAGAAATACTCCCGATGCATGTCTTTGAATGTGGGAGGAAACAGGAGCACCCGGTGGAAACCCACACGAACGCAGAGAGGACATGCAGACTCCGCACAGAAGGCACTCGAGCCGGGACTTGAACCAGAGAACCTCTTACTGTGAGGCAACAAATATATATGAGGTACATAAGTCATGTAGCTTTACAAGGTGAGTCACTTCTGAAAGACCAAAATTGGTCATGTAGTTTTACAAGTTAGGTCATCTGAAGGAACAAAGATTAATAAAGATAAGACAGATAGTGGGATAGCCCTATGTGGGATGAGAACTATTAGGGCTAATGTGTGAGATGAGTGGGAAAAAAATAGGAAGGATATTAGTTGGGAGCAATACAGGGGTATAGCCAATTATCATTTAAATAGTTTTTCAGGGTAGTTTTAAATGTGGACAGGTTGGGATTTTTAGTTATCTGTTGCGGGAGGGTGTTCCAATCTTTGGCTATTTTATGGGAGTAGAGGGAGTCTCCATGATAGTTGTGAGACTAGGTTACTTTTAGCATTAGTTTGTTGGATGACCTGAGGAGTCTACAGTTTGTGTTATGTTGGACTAGGTTTGATAGAGCTGGGCAGTCGGTAGGGTTGAATATGATTTTACGGGCAAGTGAAAGTTGTTTTAGTAATAATAGGTTGGGAAGTTCTAGACAGTTGAGCTGTCGGAGAGCAGTGCAGTGGTGTGTTCTGTGGGGTTGGTTAGTGACAAACTCAGCTATTCTGTTATAGTAGGAGTCTAGTTTATTTAGGTCAGTTTTTGATAGGTTAGTAAAGACCTCAGAGCAGTATACGAGGGTGGGTAGCAAGTGAGATCTTGCAGTGGCCAGTCTATCTTGTTGTGTAATGTAAGGTTTAACTCTGTATATAGAGTGCCTAGTTTAGAGTAGATTTTTTTGTTGGTCAGATAGATGTGTTTTTCAGATTTTAATAAGTCATCTCACTGATCCTCTTCAAGAGAAATCTTGATGAGTGGATGGGAAATAGAAAGCTCAACCCGGGGATCACTCCAGTGGCTTTACTTGATAGAGGCACTGGGAACTAACGTCGGGCGGCACAATGCCAGGGCACTTCTATGGGCTAGGCTTGTAAAGGCTCCAGGGTCATTAGCCTAGTACACACCTATAAACCTATGAACAGCAGGAGCAAACCACTCTGTGAAACGATCTTGTCCACAGGGTAAATGTCGGCCTGCATAACCACAGTTATGAGCAGGTCTGGCATCATTGCAGTGACCTACTTCGCAATGCCCGTCAGCATGCTGCTGCAGTCAGGGGTATCACCTCGCAACAGGGTGGGGGTCATGCCATCCATCTCCCCCTGACATGTGTTGAGGAGCTCCTTGCCAGCCTCGGGGCACCTGCCCACCTGCACGCACAACTGGTAGAGAGTATAATGGAGGTGGGTTTTACTGTTGATGTACTGTAATGCTGCACCCACCCTGTACCAATACCACAGCTGTGGCTTCTGACATCACATCTCTCACACATGTATGTAGGTCCCTCTGGTATACCTCCAAGGCAGCAGACTGTAGCTGTTGAGTATGGTTTTTGTTCAGACTTGCCAGTACACCGGTCATGTCAAGGCTATGGTATATTCCATGCACACATTTAACACACCTACCCATAATGCATGCCATACATGTTTGCGTATTGTTGCTGTTAACTGCACTGCATCACAGTGGTGATCATGATTGGATATCTAAAGGGTATGACAGACGGTTCTACTATGGTTGATTGAAAACTCACTTGACTGAAAATGAAATTACTAGGACCACTTCACTGAAAGCTCACTTAACTGAAAATTAATTTCATTGAAACTTATTTAGTTGAAAGTTATAAATGGCCTTTTCCCCACTGTAGTGTGACTCTGGAGTTAGTATATAAAATAAGGGGGGAGTGTGGGGGCGCAGTCCCCCACATATTATAAACATTTTAAACTATACACAGTGATATTTACAAGTGCAATAAATAATTGTTTCCAAAAGAGTATATATATATATATATATATATATATATATATATATATATATATATATATATATATATATATATATATATATATATATATATATATATATAAAACCAAGCTATCTGGGGGTTTCACCCCCCACACCCCCCAGTGTGGGGGGCTGTGCCTCCACCCCCCTTACTTTATATACTAACTCCAGGGTCGCACTACAGTGGGGAAAAGGCCATTTATAACTTTCAATGAAATGAGTTTCAGTCAAGTGAGCTTTCAGTGAAGTGAGCTTTCAGTGAAGTGGTCCTAGTAATTTAATTTTCAATCAAGTGAGTTTTCAATCAACTGTAGTAGACCCATGTCAGACACCTGCATGATAACTAACATCTTGTCATTGCAAAATGTGTCCACAGAGATGAACATAATGGTGGGACAAATGGCCTGCAGTAGGGACATGTGTGAAACATCACCCTTATACAGTGCTACAACAGTGTATATACCAATATTACAATGGCAACTGTTACAGATATACACTACAGCATAACATAACACTGCGGTCCACAACCCTTACAACCTGCAATGTGGTCCCAACATGAGCAATGAGTGTGTAATATGGAATCATAGGTTAGGGCAGCAAATATGGGGAATACTTACCTTCACAAACACTGGAAGCATATGTGTTCACACACTCCAGATAAAATATACTGGAAGCATCTGTTGAGCTACTGACTACATTTATTTGTCATGGAAATGCACCTTCCAGCAAGTACACATCCCCAATGTCACACCAAGTATTGGTCTGCTGTCCAAGACATTTGGCCATCAAATGTGCACACTTACCTGCAACAGAGGTGGCCATAGCTTGCACACATCTTACATGACATGGCATGGGCCCCACACCCAACAGGTAGCACCCATGAGCTGGACACATAGCCATACCTCACCATTGCATATACCATGGCAAACAGTGCAGACAGTAATTTATGTGGCAAGGATGTATGGGACAAGAATGATATAGGAAATAAACAGATGGCCATCCAAGACAGATGTCACATGTAGCAAACTGGTCATGTGGGCTGACTAGTAACAGCCACAACACTGAGGGGGGTTGCAGGAATGTCTAGCAAGTACTGGCTGTGCAGTACACATTTCAGCAATTGCCTGGACTCTGCAAACGTGTGGCCTATGGGTTAGGGTAATCAGATGTGCCAGCTGTACCAGAGGAAACATCAGCCAGGCCTCTCTACATGTAGTGGATACATAACATAAGAAGTCCCCAAAAAGGCATGCGTTGCAATGTGTACTGATGTACCAAGACCACGTTGGAAACCTACAGACAGAATCATATAAGATACATGTGCTGCACAACCAATGCCTCAACCCACCTCAGGCCCATCATCCCCATTTGTACTGTGCCAGTGCCAGTGTACACCTGTATGTTTGCCATTCATTAGCTGGGACTAGGCTGTTACACATGGTGTTCAGTGTTTGGGACACTGCAAACTGACAGACGTGTAGGCCATAGTTGTCAAGCATCTGCAAAAAGACTGAAGGTGGGGAGGGGGTGTCATCATGACACAACAGTGCACTGCAGCAGGGATCCAAAGGATGCTATGAGTGGCTTTATCTGCACACAGTCAGGATCAGGAACTGTGTCAGACAACCCTGACTCCACAGCAATAGTGACGGCAGTGTGTGAACTACAAGGGGATGTGCACGAGTTAACCTTGCAATCATGCAGAGTTGGGGACATGTGTATGGCAGACTGACCATATACTGGCAAATGCAGATGGCCCATGCTAGTATACCCCTCCCAGGAAAAGTGACTGCTGTAGTACACTTAACAGTAGGTGCAACAAGCCATCATGATAAGAGTGTGCACACATATGCACCCACGAAGTGTATGCATCTCAATCAGCACCAGCACAACTAACACATTTGTTTGACACTGCATTTGATTGTACAGGACATATGTCACATATCAGGCTCATGTAATGTTAACATATGCTGTAATGTGGTCCCATGGCATATCAAGAAAGAAGGCATCATATCAATAAGGGTGTGTACACTCCCCATAACCACTGTAAGGTTTGACGGTCATCAGTGTAATAGTATCGTATTGTTCATACATGCATCACTGATGATGACATCTGTAAATCAAACATCAGGCATTCACAAATGACATATGTCCACATATCATCCCAGGTATGTGATAGACAAACACATAGGGGCTGTGAGCATTAGAGCAGACATAACTGACACAGTAATACACATTCAGCAATGGTGTGTACACCTGTGAGGTATGGTGCACAGTACATGGCAGGGTGCTGAACTGGTGCACATCAATACTGTGTACATGGGTGCAGTGTTTTCCAGGGGAAGGAGCATCACCTACTAATACAGCCCATGCATCACACAAATGAATACTGTTGCTAGCATGGACTATACCTGCACTGCATGCTGTTGAGTACCATATGTTATGCATGTTGACAGATGGGTAATGGGAGGTCTGTGTGTACTATCTTTGTGCAATCTCACTTGTAAGTGTCTGTGGGGGGTTATTTTGTCTGTAAGTGCAATCTGGGGGAGTGCAGGGGGTTGATGCATATAAGATGTTTGTGTGCATGTGTGTGTGTGTTGTGTGGGTGTCCATGTATGCACATGTGCAATTGTGGGGTTGTTCATATGTCAGTACTTCCCTTTAGAATCATGCAGTACATGGACATGGACTGACACATGAGACACCAGGAGTACTTGTCTGATATGAAATCTCAGGACAGCTGATAGTATAATAAGGTGTGTAGCATGTAACATTCATTGGGAGGGAAAATAGACACCAGGTATACTGTTAAAATTGCAATCAGCAGAAAGGTGAAAGACTACCCACGTATGCAGCACTATGCATTGGGGAATTACTAGACAATACCAGTGAGAGTATTCAAATATTACTGTTGTCCACATAAGTTGAATGAGCAACAGATCTTGCATCTACTGAGCAATAGTTACGTATGACACTCCAGTGAGTGACATTATTGAGTGACCATAGTAGCTCCTAACATATGGAGGCCATGCTCACGATGTCCAGACATACCCAGGGTAAACACTGGATGACAGCAGTGAGTCCTTGTAAAACCTACTCCAATCAAGTCAAAGAGGTAATGGAGTAACAGGTCATGTTTTGTGATCACTTGTCTAGGCAATTAGAAGAATGATGCATTAATGATTGATATTAATGAGTGTAAGTTTCCAAATGTGATGCAGGATGGGGAACTTAGGTGAATAACGTGGGACAGTCTGTAAACTCAGGGACAGGTAGGTATTATGATGGAATGTCAGTGTGAATGTGTGCGTGTGTGTGTGTGTGTGTGTGTGTGTGTGTGTGTGTGTGTGTGTGTGTGTGTGTGTGTGTGTGTGTGTGTGTGTGTGTGTGCATGTGTGTGTGTGTGCATATATGTGTGTGTGTGTGTGTGTGTGTGTGTGTGTGTGTGTGTGTGTGTGTGTGTGTGTGTGTGTGTGTGTGTGTGTGTGTGTGTGTGTGTGTGTGTGTGTGTGTGTGCGTGCATATATATATATATATATATATATATATATATATATATATATATATATGTGTGTGTGTGTGTCTGTGTGTGTGTGTGTGTGTGTGTGTGTGTGTGTGTGTGTGTGTGTGTGTGTGTGTGTGTGTGTGTGTGTGTGTGTGTGTGAGTGTGTGTGAGTGTGTGTGAGTGTGTGTGTGTGTGTGTGTGTGTGTGTGTATGTGTGTACTGTTAAGCAATGACGTACAGGTCTTAAAGTGCGTTTCTTGTTTTCCCCTCACAGGATCCCTCCTGCTTGCAATCTGATGTTGTTGTCCATACAGACACTGAAAAGGAGAATAAGGAGAAATGAATCATAGGCACTAAACAGCCTATAATTGCAAAGTACCTTGCTAAGGTAAGGGAAAACAGCTCTTGTACTTTAAGAAAAAAAGCACCAAACCAGGCATGTCCAAGGGTCAGCTTCCGGTGATTTGTCCTGTCCACCTGGTGAATCTGGGCATACTGGGGCAATGCAGCAATTGCCTCATGTACACAGACAACCCTCTCCTCCTACCACCCAACACTACAACCTGTGAGAGATGCACTTACATAGCCAAATTGGAAGCAAAGCTCTCTCCATCCAAGATTGTGCTAGACAGTCAAGAGGAGAAGGTTAACACCCGCACTACACCTCAAGCAACTCATAGCCCATCTAAACCCACATCACCAACATCCACACATAACAACACTTAACCCACATATGTAGAGGCCATTAACATTAACCTGCCCAAGCAACAAGGACCTCCAAAGCTAAAACTCAAACAAACACCAATCGCAACCAAAGTGTCACATAGCTCACAACACCAGTGTGCCACCCAACAACAGCCTCTAAGGCAAGACAACGTACCCAACAGTTTAGTCATAGGTGACTCTGTAGTCAGGCACACTGATGTCCCACTCACCAGGCTGAACAAGAAGAAAATTACAGTCAGCTACCTGTCGGGTGCCAGGATCCACCACATAACACATGCACTCAAGTCACTCCACAACAAGTACAAATATGACTCTGTCATTGTCCATGTTGGAGTGAATGGCTTGAGACATACCTCCCTGGACTACATGAAAAGAGACATGGAAGAGCTCTCGGATCATGTGGCCCAGGCAAGTATGACCCTAGCCCTGAGCAGCATCCTGCCTTCACCCAGAATGATACCACAGTATAAGGACAAAACAATTGACTTCAACAATTGGCTAAGCTTCTGGTGTCATTCAAGGGGATCCAGTATCTGTCTGCCTGGGACAACATGATCGACAGACCACAATGCTTTGCCAGAGATGGTCTGCACCTGTCACCCATGGGAATCAGGTTACTGGCTAAGGCTCTTGCCACTCCTATACTGCCTTCTTTAGGCAAAGTTCAAAGGACAAAACCACCACTGTAACAGGTACAAGCATGCAAAATCTGAAGGTAATGCTACTCAATGCTAGAAGTCTAAATCTCAAAAGGCACTCTCTCGAAGCACTTCTAAAATTGGAGAACATCGATATCTGTGCAGTAACTGAGACCTGCTTCAAGGCTGCAGAGAGCACCCCTGCAATACCAGGCTACAACTCTTACCACACTTTTCGGCAACCAAACCAGGACCGAAACACTAAAGGTGGAGGAGTGTCCATATTCACCAAGGATATTCACAACACCAGGCTAGTTGCCCAACACAATGCGTCTGAAATTCTCCAGGTGCAACTAACACTAGCTAAGACTGCAATCCAAATTGTAGCTTGCTAACGATCCCCCACCATGCCCTAAGATTCTCACTACACCTTTCTAAACATACTGGAAAATATTAAGATACAACAAACACCCTAATACTGGGTGATTTCAACTACCCTGCCATTAACTGGGAAAACTACTCATGTACCAACACCTTTGCCCAACATCTCTTGGAATTCATAAATTCCAATTCCCTGGATCAACTAATCCTTAGACCCACCAGGAGCTCCAGTATCCTAGACCTGGTCATTGCCAACATAGGAAATCGATGCTCCACACTATGGTCATTCTCTCGTTGATCAGGTCTCACCATAAGCTAATCACCCTTGACATACACATCCCACCCCCACTCTCCCAGTAAGGAAACCTCCACAAAAAAAATTTCCAAAGCCAACTTCATGCTACTCAAGTCAGAAGTGATAAACTTCATAACACCCATGCAGAGAGGAACTGAAAGTTCGACTGCTGAGTCCTACACTAAGGCACTGTATGAGCACATCCACTTGTGCATGAATCGTGCCATCCCCAATAGAACCAAGATGCTCTCCTCCAAAAAAAGGAAGCCAATCTGGTGGTCCCTTGCCATAAACAAACATTACAACAAAAGGAAGAAACTGTTACAGAAAAGAGGAAAATCCCAGGATGCAAAATACTCCCTTACCAGCCTCAGTAAGAAGCTGAGATCCCTCAAAATCCTCCAAAGCTAGTTACGAAAATAAAATTGCCAAACATTCCAAAGATAACCACAAGGCATTCTATAGCTATGTCAAGAATCTAAATGGCAATGCTCAGATCTGCTCTGAGCTACAACATAATGGCATTAGATATACTGGTCCCAAGGATATTGCCAATATCCTGGCAGATCGATTTAGTGCAAATTTCACCCCCCTCTCACCCCCTAAAGGGCCCATCTCAATACCGAAAAATTGACAACTTCCAGTAATAATGGCCACACAGGTAAAAAATGCACTCTCCAAAGCTAAGAATACAGCATCCATTTGACCAGATGACATCCCAGGCTGCGTACTACATGAACTACAAAATGATCTGGCACCTCACCTAAGTGCCGTGTTTAATCATAGCCTCACCTTAGGCTTCGTGCCCACTGAGTGGTGCACAGCTACAGTTATCCCACTCCACAAGGGTGGATACACCTTGGATCCCGGGAACTACCACCCCATTAGTCTGACGAGCCTGATCTGCAAGGCCATGGAACATATTATCATGGAACTTATAAACAAAGACATTGGAAACCTTCAAGCACTGTACCCTATGCAGTTTGGGTTTGTGAAGGGCCAATCTTGCCTTCTGAACCTGATTGACTTCTTTGAATCAGCCTCCAGAGCCATGGACAAGGGCAAGGTGGTCCACACAGCCTATCTGGACCTCACCAAGGCCTTTGACACCATTTCCACTCTGGAATCATAAAGAAATTTACTAAGCTGGGCATTAATCCCTACGTCACTCGATGGATTGTCAACTGGTTTACTGACAGAACCCACACTGTAAAAGTAACCGACTCCAAATCCAGCTCCAGACAAGTGGAGTACCTCAGGGTTCATTCCTGGCAATGATCTTGCTTGGCATCTACTTCTCTGACGTACAGGCCAACACTAAGGGACTCTGGCTAACAAAGCTCATAGGTGACTGCAAACTGGGAGCCATTATTGAATCCCCAAATGATGTGGATATTCTACAAAAGGGCCTTACAGAAACAGATGCTTGGTGCCAGAGCCATGGGCTCAAGCTCAATGCCAAGAAATGTATAGCTATCCCCTTTGGGAAAAAACATGTACCCATGAATTACCACATAGGTGGCAATACACTAAATACCGAAAGTGTGATAAGAGACTTAGGGACACAGGTGGACAGTGGTCTCACCTTCGATAACCACATCACCACAACAGTCAGGAAATCCTTCTATGTGGCATACCTCATCACTAAGGGCTTTTCATCCAGAAAAAAGGAAGTCATTGTCCCACTGTACTCATCCCTCATTACACCCATTATAGAATACAATGCCCCATTTGGTATGTACCTCTCAAGACATCTGCAACAACTGGAAAGGCCACAGAAATACCTCACTAAAAGAATCACAGGCCTAAAGCAGATACCCTATGCTGACCATCTAAAAAAACTCCACCTGTACCCTGTCACATATCGTTTACTCAGAGGCAATCTCTGCTTAACATACAAAGCCATGTCAAACCCAGAGCTGTTGGACATGCTACACTTAAAGAAATCCCAATCCCTCAGAGACACATGCTCCAGGGATCTAAACCTTGTCATCACAATGAACAAAACATGCTGGAGAGATAGGTTCCTAACCCAGAGACTCCCCAGACTCTGGAATAAACTTCCCATACATGTCAAGCAGATCTCCTCTTTGGCCCTCTTCAAAAGGAACCTTGATGATTGGATGGGAGATAGGAAATTCTCCCTGGGGATCACATCAGCCACCCTGCTAGACAGGGGTCCAGGGAAGTAAACAGCCAGGGAATTGTTATGGCTAGGCTTGCATAGGCCCTAGGGCTGATAGCCTAGTATCAACCTATGAACCTATGAAAATGATGAGAGGTGTGTTGAGGCACAGTTGGGGTTGTCAGAGGCTGAAACTGTGCCATTGTTTGACATCCCCCTGCTGTTATCCACCCCATCCCTGCACACAGTCACAGTGCCTATAGATATTCCATCACCAGTGGTCATAGCAGACGGACAGTTGGCGGTTGGTGGCAGTGTACAGGACAGTGTGGTATCTATGGCTGCTGTGTCTTGACACAGCAGACATAGCTGGATGTCTAGCAGGGTACCACATAGGCAGATGTACCGGGGTGCTCATGGGAGGGCCACTGGTCATCATACCCCTGGCAGAAGTGCCACATCTGGTACCACCAGCCGCATGTTTCAGGCTGTCATGGAGGTGCAGGCATGTATGGAATGGTACACCAGACAGGGTCTGAGGCTGCAGAGGGCTGCTTTTTCATCTGTAAGTGACAACAGCCAGGATCTTGCAGGTGCCCACTGTTATTATACAGAGGTCATGGATAGATAGTTGGGTGAGATGGTGGGCCTCATCGACCGTGGATTGTCCATGCTAGAGCATGTGGTGGGAGTGGTGTGATGACCATGTGCATGTAGGCCAGCAACACCAACATCTGACAGTCAACGTGGACATGCAAGGACACCTAGCTGCTCCCGTAGTGGCAATACCAGCCCCAACAGTGTGGGGGGGCACTGTCCACACCACAGCAGGCCACATGCATGTGGCCCTGGCCAGTCTCAGGAGGGACCTGGTTCCAGTGGACATATGTCATCATTAGGGGAGAGTAGCATATCGAGGCTTGTACCTGGACATGCCCGTGGAACCCCTGGCAGGCACAGTTCCCGTGTCCATGGCCAGAGGTGGTGAACTGCACACCCTGCCAGGTATGGTCTGCAGCTGTCCAAAAAACACTTGTATAGGGCAGCCACATGGCAGAACTGTGTGCATGCATACCCACACACAATACAAGCACACCTAGGGCAACCCCATACCTACACACACCACATCACCATGGCCATATCAGTAACTTACACCCGTCACTCACACACATGGTGTCAAACGTATGGCCCACCCTACATCTCTGGCAAACCAACAACACACCCTGTGCATATGATGATACCTGTGCCACATCCCTGTCATCCATAACATCGATGCAGGGTCAGGCTTATATGGGTCTGATGCACATGGTGACTGTACTACAGTGTACTAATGTACTGCTGTGTAACATGTTGTCAGCAGTAATGTTTAATGCTTACATGTCAGGTAGTGTAGCTGTCCAGCCATGATGCATTATAGCTATTAGTAACACTGAGTGATTGTGGTTTCCATAATATTATCCATTTGTGTTGTAGGTGTACATGTGTCAGCAGGAGGATGGTCTGCTGTCATATCTCACAAGGGTATGGCACTGTGGTGACACCATGACTGTGCCATATCCTGGATACAGTTGAACATATGTCACAGGTCTGTATAACAGTTACTGCCTGTGCCACATGGATAGATGACCCCCGGAGACATGTATATTCCGCAACTTGAAGTAGATCCTTCCACATATACACACACACACTTTTATTTGGCAACACTGGGACTAGATCCCTACCTAGGTATGTAGTGCTACTGATGTGTGTGGCTTTAATTGCACACACCACACAGTGTTTAGGATGAGGTGTGTTCCAGGTTACATGTTACATGCAGAACATCCCCAGGCAAGTACAGTATGTTAATGGGGGGTGTAATGGTTGTATATGGACAATACATAGTGTGACATACCATCATATACACATTAACAAATACATAACAGTCAGACACACATCCGAGAGACCTGAGCCTATCAGTGCTAACTTCTCAGTGTGTCCAATGTGTTACAGGTAGGCTGCCCACAGCACATGCATAACTAGGCAGGATAGTGATATCAATTACCTGTATGGTTGATGGTGACAGTGGTCACCATACAGTGGTACATGGGGCATGCACCGGTGGTACCATGGTGTAATGACAGTATACCCAGCACCCACACCCCAGTGTGGATATTGTACACACTGGAACCCATGATGACACTCTGACATTCCCACCATCAAACATTGACCAGGACTGCAATACAACCCCTTGTCCATCCCAAGAGTGCTACTACAGGGATATGCATCTAATGCCCATGCCACAGGCATAGTAGGGTGATGCATTGTCATGCCTCTCCTATGGGCAACAACATCACTATCCCTAATACTGTGTGGCAATGTGTATTGTAATAGGAGTATGTGGCCTCAGAATGCTGTACCCTACATATATACACACATGCACACATACACACACTTACCAGAACTCAGTGGGTATCCAATGGCTATCAACCCATTTATACAACAGTGTTTTGCTGGTACTGCAAGGCTCAGGTAGCCCTTAGGGAGAGGAGTGTAACAAGGTGCATGTAATGTCCAGTATAGCAGCAGCCACATCTAACTATGGCAATGGGTGTTATGGTGGGTGTGAAGGGCCTCAGGGTATTCCTAACTACAGGTGTACTAACACAGACACTGATATCCTCAGTAATGCACACTTACACATTTGTCAGTACCATTCCCAGATATGCTCAGAATTAGTCCAAAATGACAAAAAATACACTGAACCCACAGACATTGCCAACATCCTAGCTGACAGGTTCAGCGCAAATGTCCCCCCCCATCCCCACCAAAAGGGCAAATATCTATCCCAGCAGAGTTCTGCCCCCCTGACATCTCAGATGCTCAGGTAAGAGCCGCCCTCTCCAAAGCAAAAAACACAGCATCAATGGGACCAGACGGTGTCCCAGGCTGTGTCCTACATGAACTCCAAGAAGAGCTAAACCCAAACATAAAACTACTGTTCAATCTCAGCCTTACTACAGGATATGTGCCCAAAGAGTGGCGTACAGCAACAGTGGTCCCTCTCCATAAAGGTGGTGCCTCAACGGATCCTGGAAACTATCGCCCCATAAGCCTGACTAGCTTGGTCTGCAAAGCTATGGAAAGGATCATCATGGACCTCATAAATAAAGATATTGGGGATCTACAGACACTCGATCCTACCCAGTTTGGCTTTGTTAGGGGCAGATCCTGCCTCTTAAACCTGGTTGATTTCTTTGAAACAGTCGCCAAGGCCATTGACGAGGGGAAGGTGGTCCACACAGCCTACCTGGACCTTGCAAAAGCCTTCGATACAATACCCCACTCGGGCATTATAGATAAGCTCACCAGCTTAAATATAAACCCCTATGTCACTAGATAGATTGCAAATTGGCTCAAGGACAGAACCCACACGGTTAGAATTGCTGGAGCCATGTCAGACTCCAAACCAGTTACAAGTGGTGTCCCACAAGGCTCAGTCCTGGGACCTCTCTTGTTCGGTATATATTTCTCGGAGGTACAGGCCAACATGGAAGGACTGTGGCTGACCAAGTTCGCAGATGACTGCAAACTGGGCGCCATAATCAACTCTCCAGCCGACACAAGCATCCTCCAAAAGGGCCTCATAGAAACAGACAACTGGTGCCAGAGCCCAACTGGTGCTCAAGCTAAATGCCAAAAAGTGTATAGTCATCCCCTTTGGCAAAAACAAAGTGCCCACAAATTACCACATAGGTGGCAATCCATTAAGTACAGAAGAAGTAATTAGGGACCTGGGGACCCAAGTTGATAGCAATCTCTCATTTGACAACCACGTGGCCAAAGTGGTTAGAAAAACATTTTATATAGCCCACCTAATCATGAAGAGATTCACATCTAGATCAGGGGAGGTCATCGTGCCTCTTTACTCATCCCTCATCAGGCCCATAATTGAATACAATGCTCCTTTTGGGATGTACCTTACCAGACACCTGCAGCAACTGGAAAGACCCCAAAAGTACCTCACCAAGAGGATCAAAAGGCTCAAACAGATGCCATATGCTGCCCGGTTAAAGAAACTCCAGCTCTACTCAGTCGCATACCGCCTGTTCAGAGGCGATCTGTGCCTGACGTATAAAGCCATGTCCAACCCTGAATTAATGGACATGCTGCACCTCAGAAAATCCAAATCCCATCGAGCTACGCTCGAGACTTGAACCTCAGCACTGAAATAAACAGGACATGCTGGAGGGACAGATTCATAACCCAGAGGCTCCCTTCACTCTGGAATAAAATCCCAGTCCAGGTTAGGCAGAGTCCCTCATTGACTCTCTTCAAGAGGAATCTTGATGAGTGGATGGGAGAATGTAGGTTTACCCCGGGTATCACTTCTGTGTCACTGTTAGACAGAGGCACAGTATACTAACCTCGAAAAAGGGCATAGCAAAATAAATTTAAAATGGGTGGCGAAAGCCAAACACATTCTGGCTAGGCTTATAAATGCCCTAGGGCAGATAGCCTAGTATGAACCTATGAACCTATGAACCTATGTGTGTACAGTGGTATCATGTCACCTGCCATGTGCCAGCAGGCAATCTATCTACAGACATCACTGTGGTGACCTTCAGGGTGAGAGTAACATGCATCAGCCAATTCTCTGGGTGCCTCCTGCAAATGGCCGGTGAGGTGCTCCAGTTGACATGTATGTAACATGTATTACATAACATGGTTAGTGTCTGTCTTGGAGACCTGTAACCAAACATGTTCTGTTGACTGTGGTACTGTAGTGGAGGTACCCATGGCATGTGGCGCATACAGAATGTTGTGCCCTATCTGTGCCACTTACAGCACAGCTGGGCAGACATGTCAGTTTCAGTCAAGCATAGGTTGTCTGTATGTATCCACTTGGATACCTGATATCTGCACAAATGTACAGAGACTGACAGACATCAGCTCGCCAACTAGCTGTGCAGTAGGATGAATGTGTTGACAGATAAATGTCTGACATTGATAGGTATGCCATTACTACATGTAGGCAGCCCTCACTGATGTGCTATACAGACAGTATTCTACAGTTAATTTCCACATGTCAGATCATTATCCAGTAGGAAATATAAAATGTGACAAAGCTGACAGACCAGGAACATGACAGTGAGGACTCAGAGTCCACCTATACATGCAGGGGTGTTTGTTGCCAGTACTACAATTAGCAATCTACTCTTGCTTGGAAAAGCACTGTCAACAGTAGTAATGTCATGATACACTACATGCCAATGTGACTGCACATAACCTGGGTGTTAAATAAAATAAGATTTCAATACACAGGAGGTTCAGGATAAAAAGTTTACTAGTGTACACCAGGATGCAAAAAACATACAAGTACAGAATTTTGTCTGACATGAAACAGGAAGCACACAATTTTATATAGGTTTAACGTTTAAGCTATGCCCACCTTACTGACGTGATATGTCACAGGGCATCTACATCACTTTTAGCTTACAATCTGTTATTCATAAAGCTGTTGATGCTGTATATTTAAAAAAACTTTTCCTCTAGATACAATACGGCCTTGCTATCCAGCTGGTCAGACATAATGTCTTTCTGTAAAGTTACTTCTTCAAGGTTTTCATATCAGTTCGAATACAATAGCAGCTTCAGTCTTTTAATACACGTCTTTGTTCCCTGTTACACTTTCTCACACAGCTGCGAACTATCTCAATAACACATATACAAGGCCAAATCATTCCAACAGGAAAGAGCAGAAGATTTCATTATTTCACACATTTAATTTCCTGACCCAGCAGATAATCACTTGTGAAAAGCATAAACATTAAAACTTGCTAAGCTAGCACTCTGCCAGGGTCAAAGATCAGCTTTGCTTCAAGCCACACTGCAGTTTCAAAACTACTTACATTTGTACATGAATTAATTCTTACTATTATATGATTAATAGAATAAAATGCATTATATACTACTTTGCTTTTTAAACTAGCATTTCTCATGTATTCAAATACACATTTTTCTAACACTGGGATACTACCCTTGTATGTAACACATTTACATGGATAAGAGTGTTGTACAGGTCATATATACTCAAGTGTCCCAGACAGGAGACTCACACCCCTTGCTGCTGTAATGACAGCACATAGACATATGTTATGTACATGGCAATACATACACAATATACAGATGTCATTACCCTGCTATGTTATCAGACTGGGATGTGAGCACAGGTTACCAGGGCTGAGCCATGCTTAACAGGTGTCAGCATTGCTGCAATATAACAGCTAAGCAGATTTGCGCAATGGTAAGCAAAGTCTACATGGTGTAAGCACCCTTACATTTAGCTGTAGCTTAGCACCGCTTAGCTTCACACAAACCCATGCAAATGCACTTAAAGCTGCTCAAAACTGCCTTAACCAATCAGTATCCAACAGCCCTTGTTCTGCAAAATAAACAGCCCTTGCAGGTCTTGAACCCTGCACCCTGAACACTGTAGTCACAACAGTTAACCACTACACCATGACAGCTGTGAAGACAGGTGTTGTTTTTCCAATACATCTGTCAGTAGACACATTGAATAGTATTGAACAATTGCGGTGACTTCTACAATTGTATAGTACATGTTAGTGATATTACTGTTGTATCACATATGTTGTTATATCTAAATATACACATATCAGATACATACAGATACATCTGGGAAGGTATACACAACAGTAATGTTTACACATGACAAGGCTATGGATATATACATATACACATGCAGATATATGTCTACATGTACATATACATATATGTATTTATACACATCTGTATAGTGCATCATATATATATATATATATATATATATATATATATATATACACATATATAAATATATATATATATATATATATATATATATATATATATATATATATATATATATATATATATATATATATATATATATATATATATATATATATATATATATATATATATATATATATGGCCATTTATAGATCTCTCTGTATATATATATATATATATATATAGATATATAGATATATATATATATATATATATGTATGTACATATATATATATATATATATATATATATATATAGATAGATAGATAGATATTCCTCTTCTTCCTCCTATCGCAACACCCTAAAGATTTTTACAATTAATGCACAAAGTCTAAACAACAAAGTACACCAATTTCAAGCTTGATTAAGTCATAACCAACCAGATATCTTATCTCCGAAACCTGGCTCAAGCCCTTTATCTCCACCTCTGAGATTCTGCCCCAGGATTTCATTGTCTCAGAAATGACCGACTAAATAAAAAAGGTGGAGGCATTGCCCTAGTCTACTCCAGCCTTTTTACCTTAATTCACCACCAAATTTCAATTCCTCAATTCCAGCACACTGAACTAACTGCTGGAATTCTAAAACTAAATACCCAGAGGCTCCCTTCACTCTGGAATAAAATCCCAGTCCAGGTTAGGCAGAGTCCCTCATTGACTCTCTTCAAGAGGAATCTTGATGAGTGGATGGGAGATCATAGGTTTACCCCGGGTATCACTTCTGTGTCACTGTTAGACAGATACACAGTATACTAGCCTCAAAAAAGGGCATAGCAAAATTAATTTAAAATGGGTGGTAAAAGCCAAACACACTCTGGCTAGGCTTATAAATGCCGTAGGGCAAATAGCCTAGTATGAACCTATGAACCTATAAATAAACATAAAAATATCTGTATCATTGCCTTATATATCTCACCTGGTAACAATATCTGTACACTCAAAAATATTCTCCTATGGGCCTCTACTGAAATTAACTATGAAACTTATATCCTTGGTGATGTGAATATTGAGTGGAATAAAATCAGTTGCCCCTCTCCCTCCCTATCCATTAACCTCTATAACTTCACTCAAATAATCCTCTCCATCACTCAACCTAACAAAATAAACCATCCCAGATCCAATATAGATTGGATCCTAGTCTCAGATCCAAATAAAATATCCAATTCTGGCACAATTCCTGATACCTTTAGCGACCACCTCCCAACCTTTATGCATCGCTCAACTAGTTCCTTCCCATACCAGCGTCAATACATTCAAACTCATAACCTCAGTAGCTTCAACCCAACTGCTTTCTCAAATACTTTCAAACAAATGAACTGGCAAATTCTAAACATCCTTCCTCTTGACAAGGCTATAGAATACTTCAACTCTGTCTTCCTTGATACTTTAAACTCACTAGCCCCACTAAGAAACAAAAGGATAAAAACTAAAACTGCTCCTTGGCTATCCAAAGAGACAAAACAGATTATGCACCACAGAGACAAATTATGGAAACTTTACCAAAACAATAAACTGACCAATACCTTGTTCCAATATAAACAGCTCTGCAACCATGCAAAACGACTAATCACCAAAGACAAAAAATCCTACTATATCAAACTTCAGTACAATAACAATAAACCCCCTAAAAATTCTAGAACTCAATAAACTCACTCCTCAATCCAAGCTCCAAGAATAATCCCTTTCCTGACCCAAGTAAATCTGACCTTGAACTAGGCTCTGAATTTAACTCATTTTTCATAGAAACTATTACTACCTTCACCAAGACATTTCCCAGTAATAACCCAACTGCTCTACACTCTCCCCCTTCTAACTCACCTCATCTGTTTGAACTCAAACCCATCTCCACTAACGTTATAAAAAAACTTTTGTCCAAACATAAACCTTGCTCTAACGCTCACGACAATATTCCCTCTTCTTTCCTAAAATGTGCTACTGATGGCATTGCTCTCCCAATCAGCATCATTATTAACCGATCCATAAAAGAATCATACTTCCCCAAACTCTGGTGCTCAGCTTATATTCTTCCTCTTCATAAAAGAGGCACAAATACCAGCATCTCAAACTTTTTCCCCATTGCTTTGTTCTCACCAGTCTCCAAAATCCCAGAAAAAGGCATCCACCTCCAACTTATGCCTTTCCTGACCCAAAACAATCTTCTTACTCCTACCCAGCATGGCTTCCATCTAGGTCATAGCAAAATAACCACTCTACTCTCTTTCCTAGAAACTGTCAATCAAGCCCAAGATTCAGGACACTTAGTTTCTGATGTTTTACTCAATCTGTCTAAAGCCTTTGATACTGTTTCCCACAGGCACCTTCTCTGTCATCTCTCAAACCTTAATCTCTCACATAATGCTTTAACCTGGTTCTCCAGCTATCTATCAGACAGATCACAGGCAGTCAAATGGAAGAACTCCATCTCTTCCTTCCTACCTACCCCAATTGGCATACCACAGGGATCCATCCGTGGGCCAATGCTTTTTAACATCTTCATCAATAACTTTCACACTGCTATTCCTGATGCTAAAATCATTCAATACACAGATGATTCATCCTTAGTCTGCTCTGCCTCAAACCTCTCTGAATTGCTAAGTAAAACCCAAACTGCCTTCTCAACAACTGAAAACTGGATGCGTCGAAACCACCTCTCTCTCAATGCAAATAAATCAAAGATTCTACTATTCCCTCCCACAAAGACCCTCTCCTATGATAAAAACAACTTCAAAGTCTATAGTCAAACCAACTCACCTATAGAAGTGGTCCCCTCTGCCAAACTACTTGGCATTACTGTAGAAGAACACCTCAAGTTTGATATTCATATTAAACAAAATATTAAGAAAACCCACCAAAAGCTAGGTATGCTGTATAGGAATAATCGCTTTCTCTCCAACTCTGCCAGGCAAACTCTGGCCTTGACTTATCTTCTTCCTTCCTTATTACATGGAGCCCCTCTCTTAACCAACCTGTCCTCCTCTATCACCTCTAAACTAGAAAACTGCTACAACAAAATCTCTAAATTTGCATCTAAATCTAAAAATACCACCCATCACTGCCTAACCCTACAATCCCTAAATTGGTTTGAACTCCCAAACTACCTAGACTATCTCCAACTCACTACTGCATAGACACTTATATTTCACCCAACAAAATGTCCCCCTCTAACTAACATCTTTCCCCCTTATACACCCAACAGAGCACTCAGATCTGAAAATCACAACTTAATTACTATCCATAAACCTAAACATCTTGCTGGCCAACTTCTCCTATCTTTCTCACTAGGCAAAAATGGAATTCCCTTCCTTCCACACTAAGAACCATACTAAATTCAGAAAACTTCAAAACCCAACTATTCAAACACCTGTCCACTAAATGAAAATGTACCTGCCTTCACCCAACCTAATCAGTGGGGGTTCTCTCTCTGGTTCCCAAGCTCTACAACTCTCATAGTTATCTTCCTATGAGCCTATCTAAGCTCTCAACAATTTCTATAGCTTCTCTCTAAGCTCTCAACAACTCTTACAGCTACCCTCACACAGCCCAACCTTGTAAATATTGTAAATAGCATTCTACTGTTGATGTGTGTATATAAAGCATATTTACATTTTCTTAAAAGGTTTGTATGTAAACTGTTTCCACACCTAACACATATCTGTTTTCCTCAAATGAAATTGTGTGACCCTTACCTTCAAGCTTAATGAATTTGTTAACTATGCATGATATTGAATGCATTTATGAGTAACTATTCTACATAATCCCCAGGATTCATGAAGCTTGGCACAAGGACGGTGTTAGCCTTGCGCCGACCATGTGGCGTAGAGATGGCGCAGCAGCACCATATGCATATTAATGAAGGCGCGCTGCTGCAACGTCCAGCTGCATAGGAAATATGCACGAGTGCAGGGGGCATGTCTAAGCGCTGCACGAAGGCATGAACATGTCGGCTGCAGACCCGCAACCTAAAATGCTGACTAGTACAGCCTGCCTCTAATAGCAATCACTCCTGTCAGTGTCCGTGGATACTGAAATGTATGCAAAGCATACAAGACAGTTTTGCAAACACCAAAATAAAAAGTAAACACAAAGGCATGTAGCTGAATATTGAGCCCCCGTCCCTCGAACAAATGACATTTAAAACCCCGTGCCCGTATTCCATTGTAGTGTTGATTGTTATACCAAGTGGAAGCGAAATGCAGCGTGTTTGCGAGCCGCTACCCTTTGCTAAGCCTAGCCCAATGGTTAGGGTTACCACCTGTCCACTTTGTGAGGGACAGTCCCTCTCTGGGCAGTTGTGTCTTTACCAAAAATATTAAAAATGGCAAATGTCCTGCAACTGTAGGACATAATTATGTCCCATATTTTATGTAATAGCTCCATAAAATAGTTATTTCTGTATCTAAAATACCTAAATGTTACAAGAAACAGAATAAGCAACTAAACTGCTACAAGAATAAGCTTTCATTTAGGCATAAAAGTAAAGTTCTATCCTTTGTACTGACCATGGGTATGTGTTGGCCTATAAAATCTGATTGTGTGTCCCGAAAATGTCCACTTTGGTCATTTGAAAAGGTTGCAACCCTACCAATGGTCAGAGCATTCACACAATATCTGCCCATTCACAGTCCAAGTCGTTCTTGTCTGGACGGCCCAAAGTAAATCCATATGTCACAAGATGGGTTGCAAACTGGCTAAAGGATAGAACCCATAAAGTCAATATCACTGGAGCCATGTCAGACTCAAAGCCAGTCACAAGTGGTGTTCCACAGGGCTCTGTCCTGGGACCCCTCTTGTTCGGCATTTATTTCTCAGATGTGAAAGCAAACATGGGAGGGTTGTGGCTGACAAAGTTCACAGATGACTGCAAACTAGGCGCCATAGTCGATACACCAGCTGACACATACATCCTACAGAAAGGCCTCACTGAAATGGACAACTGGTGCCGGAGTCATGGCCTTAAACTAAATGCCAAAAAATGTATAGTCATCCCCTTTGGGAAAAACAAAGTACCCACAAATTATCACATAGACAGTAACCCACTGAGTACGGAAAAATTAATCAGAGACCTGGGGACCCAAGTCGATA